>NC_141032.1:11452500-11607500 GCF_052040795.2 Danio rerio
CGACTTTCACTTTAAGATTTAAAGGGCTAGCATTGCACCAGACCCCCATAAGTGGTTTCGTTTGAAAGTGTAGAACATATGCATGACTTTGGTTTTTATCCTACTGTACAAACGTTATTTACAGTATTTTGGATACCCGAACTGGGTATTTTACATTGGTTAATTTTCATTTTTTTTATATGACACATTTACAAAGTTATAGCTCAAATGAAAGCTCTTGCCGATGCTCATATAGTTCTAGATTTTTTTTTTCATATTGTACATAGGGAATCTACAAACGTTACATTTCAGTAACGTTTTTGTGAAAAGTGTTGTTAAATGTTTAGAAAAAAATAGATCTTTTGAATTATGTTAAAGCATTTTTTTGTAGATGGGAAAGGTACATTTACACAAAAAGAAACTTAAAAAAAACATGGTTCAAAAATGTATTTGATGTTTTAAATTTAGTTAAAACAAATTTACACATTTTTGGATATCCAGTAGCAAAATGTCTTTAAATAGTTCTTGAAGGAACACATTTGTCACTGTAGTGGTAGATTCATGGATCAGATTTGTACCCTTGATGAAGGCACACTATTGTATCTGCAGGTTTTAAAAAAACAAAGGTACATTTTGGTTTTCCACGGTAAAAATCGTGTCCTTAAAGGTACAAACTGTAATGATACAATTTTTTTTTTTGTCTTAAAGTACAATTCTGTTGCATAAAAAAGTACTGCCCCAGTGACAAGGGTTTGTACCTTCTTTGGTACAACATTGTACCATTTTTTCCGATAGCATACAAGCTGACCAAGTATCTTTTAAGTATTTATTATTTAAATTTATTTATTTATTTATGAGTGAGCTCAAAATGTACACAGCTAACCTTTATTGCAAGCTAGTCAAATTTAAGTTTGCGGCTTCTGTAATAAACATCATTAAGTGCAGTGCTCTCTGTTAGTCTCTTTAATGCCATCACAGTCAGCCTATCAAATTGACTGACAAGCAAAGCAATGTAAGTTGGCATCTGTCAGAATGGACTGATTAAACTGAGTGCAATACTGTCTTCTCTTCCAGGGTCTGAAGAGTTTGTCCATTCTAGGAAAAGGACCTTGAGGTGGGCAGGGCTTCACTTGGATCCAATTCTGATTTCAGACTGTGCGATGATACTGATACTTTATTTGTCCGCTTGGCACCAGCATGTTAGCTAAGATACCGAAAATGTTTTTCTTGGGAGGGTCACATCTCTGGCTGTGAGAAGCAGCATGGTTCTCAATGGATGTTGATTGGGTGGGCTAATGTTACTCCTAAAATAGGTCTGGGCTAAAGCCTGGTGTAGAAACCATCTAACATGATATTAACCAGGGTGTTGATGAAACACCTGCTGGGATCATACCGGGTAGCCAGCTGAAGAAACCAGGATTCACTTCCTGTACCACATTATTTACCCCATCCCTCTTTTTTTTATTATGCTGCATATCGAATGATGGGTTGTGCTTCTCGGGAACTTTCATTTAAATTCACTAAAACAATCAAATAATAAAGATGTGCTACAAATAATTAACTTACATATTAAAAACAGAGTGAGATGTGCGTTGGCCTCCATCATAAGTTTTAACCTGACATGTATCACTTATCACAGGTGGTTAGGGTATCCAAAATATATTCTCAAGTAAAAAATACAAGTACCAGAGGAAACTTTTACTTAAAGGGCACCTAAATTACTCTTTTAAAAGATTCAATATTAATGTAACGGAGGCCAGCTAGTAGCAACGCGCTAACGCTTTACAGCCGCACCTAGTTGAGATGACAGGGAGCTTCTGTAACCGCAGGAAATGCAAATGGCTAAAATTTAAGGAAGACGCAATGAAAAGTACACAGGTTTGCAACCCACCAAAAGTTACAAACAATGGCACCGATGAGAGTGATCATGTGATGAATGTTGATCCGTCAGCTGAGATTGATGAGTCTTTTGAGAGAAAGTGCTGAAAGACTCGGTGGATTGGCTGTTTAATGGCCCGAATCTTGATACCTTTGCATTCACTGCATGTTCAGCACAAATGGCCGCTAAATGTAAAATCTCAGTTCACTGTGTTTTGTTTCTTCAGATTATTTTGTCTTATTATTCCTCACAGTACAGTATTATGTCATTTATGTCTGTTAATTTGCTCCAGAAAGATTGGATTAGAGTTTATGGGATCATTCAGGGTCTGCAGAAAGTAACCTGTTTATTCTAATAAAGTGCATTTAATATTAAATACAGTAAATCAACCTTGAGGGCAATAATGACATCTCAATTTACCTGGTTTTATAAAACATGTAACTGATTGTTTACATGTTAATGGCACAATTCAGACATCACATAATGAGGTATAGAAAAAAATCTATGTTTTATATCATACTTAGCCTATACACTGTAATTTTACTGTTACTTGCTTTGTCAGAACAATTTACCCAGAGCTTTTTTAATATTGAGTAACACTTTATTTTACTCATTATATCCTTATATGTGTTCAATGTACTTATTAATAACAACAAAGCACACAAAAGTAAACCTAAACAAACCCTCAAACACAGTAGTGCACAAAGCTAATCAATATTACTAAATACTAAAATGCCTAGTTACACTGTAACAAGGATCCATAAAATTAGTATAAGCTAGTATTGGTTAATCTTTCATGAAAAAGATTATAGGCCCTGTGATACACCCGGCGTAATAAGGCACAAGACATGCTTGGTGTGATTTGTTGCTATTTTCAGACCAACGCAACCCCAATTTCCCTGCTTTGCGCCACGTTAATTATGTTAAATAGCAAATCTATTAGCCCCGCTTTGTGGAATAATGGGTGTTCTGATCTAGGCTGGAGGTGTGTTAAGGCGCATTGTTGTCGCATTGCTATTTTGAGGAACTAGACAGCGCCATTGACCAGCTGAAGTCCAGCGCAGAGCTTGTTGGTTGTGTGCCTTAAATGCCTACACATTGCTTAATACACACATGGGGCCCTATCATACACCCGGCGCAGTGTGGCGCCAGGCGTGGCGCAGTAGTCTTTTGGTAGTTTAAGCTTGGCGCAAGAGTCGTTTTGAGGCATTGCGCTACGCTGTTTAAATAGCAAATGCATTAGCGCTCATTTTTCTAGTCTAAAAATGAAGGCGTTCTGAGGCGGACCGCTGGCAGGTTGCTATTTTAAGAATCTATAATAGATTTTCCATTAGACCAAAACAAACCCGGTCTAAACTCCGGTGCAGAGTTGCGCCTCGCTTACGCACTGCTTAATACGCACAAGAGAGCAATAGGCAAATATCTTTACATATGAAAAAATGTAAAAATTAAGGATATATATATAGGATATAATAAGAATAGATATAGAATATACATATAAAGGATTAAAATATTACAAAACATTATTTTCTAGCCTACATAAATATGAAAAATCATCTTCTTCATCTCGGGAGGCTTTTTCAGTTCATTCATAACAATTGGCTTTTGCATAATGTTATTATTATTAGCAGTATTATTTATTATATCCATATTTACATTTGTTTTATTAAAAACAAGCTTAGACTTGCCCACCTGTCAGGTTTTAGACCATATGGGGCACAGCATGTGTATTAGAATATAACTCAGGATTTTGAGCACATTTTGCTATTATTATTCATTTATTCATTTGCTGGAAATTAGAACTGAATTTAGAAATAGTTTTGAAACAAATATTTGCGCTTAACAAACAAAAGTATTTATTTATAGACTAACTGATTCCTGTGCCTAAAGGTTTCTCTATCCAAGAACGAAAGTGAATGTGATCCATTATCTCTCATTCTCAAGCAGTAGATGCTCTGTTTAACAGTTTTTTGTTAAAAAACTGTTAACTGTTAAATGTTTGCTTGTGAAATGCTCATTTTTTCCACTTAGACTTACTTTGCGTCCTGTAAATAGCGAATGCGCTCTTGGCGCGACGCAGCTGACTCTTAAAGGAAACGGGAGATAAGATTCTAATTGGTTTATTGTCAAAACACACCTATGACTCATTAAGAAAATAAACTCAACCCTTTTAGAACATGCGCAAGGCAGATTTCCCGTCCTTAAATTAGCAAAAACATGCCCTGAAAGCGTTTGTGCCCTGTGTTTTGCGCTCTGCGCATGGACCGTCAAAATAGAGCCCATGATGTACAGCAATCAACAAATATCTTTACAAAAGAAAAAGAATAAAAGAATTAAACTATAACAAAAATTATTATCTATAAATATAAAAACCACTACCTTCATGTCTTCATCTTGGGGGGCTTTATCAGTTTATTAATAACAATTTGCTTTTGTATAATGTTATTATTATTAGCAGTATTATTTATTATATCCATATTTATATTTGTTTTAATAAAAACCAGCTTAGATTTGTCCACCTGTTGGGGTTTGAAGATGTATGCATCACCATATGAGGCATAAGAATAGGACGTGTGTTTGGATATAAATTAGAAATTAATTTAGAAATAGTTTTGAAACAAATCTTTGCGCTTAACAAATGAAATTAAATATATAGGCTAATGGATATCTTCAATGGAGTGCACAGAACACCTTCCTTATCCACAAAAACAGTAAAGAGTAAAAGTAAAGAGAAAGTAAAGAGGCCAGTTGGAGGAGGCTCATTTTTTATCCCTGTGCTGCAGATGGTCTGTTTAACTGTTTTCTCGCTAGTGAAGCGATCAGTTTTTCTTCTTGCAAATTCCGCCATATAAATACCAAATGCATCATAGCGTGACACAACTGACTCTTAAAAGAAATGAGAGATAAGACTCTGATTAGTTTAATGCACATAATGCTCAAAACACACCCATAACTCAATAAGAGATTAAGCACAACCCTGTTAGACCATAAACCAGGATGCAAAGTGTATTTTTTCGTCCTTAAAATAGCAAAAGTAGATTCGGACATGCCCTTAATGCTTTTGCAGCATGCCCTTTAGACTTTGCGCCTAGATCGTTAAAGTAGAGCCCTATATGTTTTTATTATACTGAACAGGTACTTGTATTTCAACAATATTTAAATAAATTTGTGCAGATAATATGATATTACTGAAATAAAAGGCCACTTAGGTGTGCTTAAAAGAGTATATTTTGTTTCTTAACCCTTTTTAAAAGTACACTTTAATATTTAATTTAATTAGATTTTTACACTTAATTTAAAACTTTTAGAGAGAAATACATTTAAAATACAACTCTTCCCATGCTTTAACGCAGTACACTTATACTGATGGGACTGTGTAAATTATAGTAGCTCATATAAAGTACTTGAGTATACCTTTGCATGAATAAATTTACGTTAATAATACGGTAATACATGTAAGGACAATGTATTTTGAAAACCCATAAATCTAAAATTGCATATTTGTCAGAATAAATATGTTACTACAAAAAATATAATATAATATAATATAATATAATATAATATAATATAATATAATATAATATAATATAATATAATATAATATAATATATTGTATATGCATATTATAGATGCATGTTTCAAATGAAAATTACAAAAAATATTTTAATTTACCATAAATGCTTATAGCTAAAACTTTCATTATTGATTTTAATATTTCAAAGACTGTAATAGATTTTTATTTAAGTGCAATTCATTTATTCAGTTTCTTTTAGGCTTAGTCCCTTTATTAATAAGGGATCGTCACAGCGGAATGAACCACCAACTTATCCAGCACATGTCTCAGGCAGCCGATGTCCTTCCAGCTGCAACATTAATTGCAATACATTATAGTTAATTGTCTGGAAAAAAAATCTGTGTCCACCTTGAGAATGTTATTTAAAAGTATATAATGTCTGTTAAAGGTAATTCATTTAATATGTTGTGTATATGTTGTGTATTCATTTAAAGGTATATGTGTGCGTAAGTCTACATCTTTTTCAGAGAGCTTGACCTAAATGAATAATTTATGGTTACAATGTGTATTTCTTGCTGGATAGAAACATGTTGAAATATTAATGACAAAATTATTTATAAATGTAATGTATTTCAGTCAAGCACTCCTTTAGGTCCACCTCTTTATTCTTTAAACAGCTGCTGTACAGCTTGCACAAAACTGGAGGATAATGTAGTTTGTTAAATCTATTGTTGATTCAGGGTGCATCTATCATATGAACATAATACCTTAAAACCCTTCTACTTCTGTACATGTCAAGATAGCATTTTTTTTAAGTTCAAATCCTTTAGGATGACATAAAGCAACATCGTATTTGAACTGGACTATTAAAAATGATAATAATGACAAACACAAACCAATTGTACTATTTGATATTTAATTAAATTCACTAAAATCAGAGTTGTTTATCTGTCCTGTATTTCTGTGTCAGCCTGAACACAGTACATCCACTGTAGCAGCAATGTTAGCTTGTCTGTCACATTGTTTAAATACCAACACCATGAATGTCTCATAAGGCAGGCATGGTGCTCTTTATAGAGCTTATTTTGAACATTGTGCGGAAGACGCTTTACAACGTGTGAAAAATGGCTCATTTACAATGTCTTAAATCTAGAACGTAATATCCCAGACTTCCTTCACGCCTGTGGTTTCCATTACAGTCAGTGCATGAGTCAAGTGATCAGACTAAACTACGCATTAAGGCAAAATATTCAACAGGACAGCTTGTCTATGTAAGGCTAGTCACTTTAGGGCTTTGGTTTCTGGAAACATAATAAATGTTAACCAGTGTTTCACCACAAAAGCCTTTTTAGTGATTTAGGAGTGTTGTTTAACTCATTTTATCTTTCTGGCCAAAATACTGTCAGAACAAGATATTCTTGAAATAATGTTTAGTGTCATCCAGTGTACACTCAAACAAATCTGTTTGCTTTTTGTTCAATCTACTTATATAAAATTAACTGAAACAACACAAGTATTGAGTTTTATTTTAGTACAATTTTTTATGTTCAATCTACTTAGACTAAAAAATGTTGGGTTCCACACAAATCCTTCATGTTGTCTCAACACAAATCGGTTAAGTTAACTTAATTGTTTATACAAATTTAAGTAGATTGAAGATAAAACAGAATTATTAGCACCCCTGAATTATTTGCCACCCTGTTTATTTTTCCCCAATGTATGTTTAACGGAGAGATTTTTTCGACACATTTCTAAACATAATAGCTTTAATAACTCATTTCTACTAACGGATTTATAAAAACATTTTCTATAAGGGGCTAATAATTTTGTCCTTAATATGGTGTTTAAAAAATTAATAACTGCTTTTATTCTAGCCACAATATTATAAATAAGACTTTCTCCAGAAGAAAAAATATTATCAGACATACTATGAAAATTTTCTTGCTCTCTTAAACATCATTTGGAAAATATTTAAAAAGAAAAAAAAAAAAAAAAAAAAGCAAAGGGGGGCTAATATTTCTGACTTCAACTGTAGGTCCCCCCCCCCAAAAAAAACTGAAGGATTGTGTCAATTCAGCTCATAATACATAAGTCATTTGACAAAGCAGCAAACATCATTTTGTGACTGTACATTTGTAAAAACTAATACGTTATCTTAATACATTCATGTTGACCCAACACATTTTTGTACAGTTTAAGCTATGCTTTAAAAAAGTAATTAATTGCTAATTAATTAAATAAATAAAGTTGGATTGAAAATTACTTTTCTAATTACTTTGTCTGAAAAATAAGAATTTTCACTAACTTATCCAAAACCACTGTAACAATGTATTCAATATATTTTGATGACTCAAATGTATATTTACATGTATCGCAAATGTTTCAAAGAATGTTCAAATCCAGATGAATAAGCAATATTAAGTGACACAGACCGTGTCCTTTGTTGCCATAATAATAACATCATCCAACCTCAATTTGCAGTGAAATAAGGATGAAGTGTGAGTGCAGAATCATGAAAGTTGTTATTTTCCTTACATCCTGTATAAATATGGAGGAGCAATGTAAAGTATTCAAAACTTACTATGGTAGAATGAAGCAGACTGGCTGAAATCTGGGCTGAAATCTGTTAAAGGGAACGTGATGCATCATAAAAGCAGTGGACATTTTATTATGCCACTGTCAATCATGTGGGAGGAAGCAGCACTTTTATTATACTTTTTTTTTTCGTTTGGATCGTTAATAGTGCACTGTGCAATCTAAAAAAAAAACCACACAACAAATTAAAGCATCTTTAGTGTTTCCATGTTTTTTTAAAGGAATAATAATCCAGGATGTATCAAATAATTAGCATGGTGACACAAGAACATAAATGAAACGGCCCATGTCACTAGTTAAAACTGTATTTCTCTAGATTTGAACATTCTTCAACAATTGGGATAACATTTAAGTCCTTAAAATAACACTGCTGTAGTGTTCAAGAAATATTTAACTCAACAATTATTATACAAATGTTCGACTTTTTGACTTTGGCAAAGGGTTTGGATATTTTACACTAGATGGACAATTTTATCCAAAGAAACTTACATTACATTCAGAATTCCTGCTGCTGGTTAAACCAATGTTTACAGTCAAAAAAATGTGCATTTACCTTCTAATTTGGCATAAAGTATTTGACCAATGACTGATAATGATAATTGGGACATTTCGCTTTTATATTCTCTGCAGCAATAAATTCTAATATTCATCGTGTCATGTGGCAACATAGGAACGGTTTTATTGAAGTATAAAAAATTTATTTACCATATTAAACTGTGTTGTCAGTGTACCTATACATGTTCCTGCAAGGGACAAACAAACAAACAAACAAAAAGACATATGCTCAGGGCCGCTGCTGGCCAAAAGCGTGCCCTAAGCGAAATGTTACTGTGGTGCCCCCACAGAGGAACAAAAACACACAAACATTTGTATTTAAGCATGTACATTAACTTCTAATTTGGCATAAAGTTATTTGACCAATATATATATATATATATATATATATATATATATATATATATATATATATATATATATATATATATATATATATATATTAGGGGTGTAACGATACACTTAGCTCAAGATACAATGTGTATCACGATATAATGTTCACAATTCGATATGTATCACGATATTTGGAATAAAAATTTAAAATTAAACTGAAATGCAAATTTTATTTTAAGAAAAAATAATTACCAAGTAAACTATTTTTTATGTATTTCTTTTGTTTCAACTTGTTAAACTGAACCTTCTTTAAGAAAATAAATTAAACAGGACTGTCTCTGGAAAATAAAACAATTTAAAAACTTCTTATAAAATATTATTGAAATGATTCAATTCAATTCAATTTAACAGTAAGAGCTTAAGGCGTTGCTAGGTCACTTGCGTTTTTTGTGTGTGCAAAAAAAAAAAAAAAATCCACATTTCCAGGTAATCAGCAGTTCTATAAAAAAATCCTGAACTTATGTGTATCTGTCTGTGAGGATTTTATGGATGACTGTCTTCATGTTGTATGATGAGTGACAGGGTGGCCGTCTTTTCATTACACAGGGCAGTCGTGGCTCTTTTCAGCAGTTTAGGCAGGTTTACTATTTCTTCGGCGTCGCTGATGTCAGCGCTATCAAGTGTATCATGTTGACGTGCATTTTTGTGTACCTCTGTACACAAAAGAGTTCATGATCGTCATAATCATAACTTTAAAATGCGATATGATTATTTAAATAATGTGCAGGCTTTCGGTTTCATTTCCACTGCTGTTCATGCTTCCCACGCAGCTCCTGAACAATCACTCTGGTTCACAAACTGAATTTTGAATGTTAGTCACAGTGTTGAATGCTGAATGTTAGTCACAACCTGCAGGTTCTGTCCACTAAAGCAGACGAACGCGCACGTCTATCATAGTCCGCCCTCTGTAGTAACAGCTCACGGTCAGCTCACGTCATGTGTGATTTTGCGGCCACCAATACATCATTATATGAAGACAGAATGATATTTTAGGGTGATTTGTACCTTATAAATACAGTATGTGACTCTTTCAACACCATTAGGAGGTATCCATGTCGCTGTGCAAAGTATGTAAATCACTGTGAAGACTTTAAAACTTCGGCTATGTTTGACCCAGTATGCGAGTCAAAAAGCAGACGAGTCTAAAGCAATGACTGTACAACCGAAATGTTGCCAGACGTCTGATTTTGAGAGGATGGGCCATCCTCTATTTCAACTCCACTCATCTTGGTCTTCTAACATTACTGCTGCTGCAATCTGAACTCACGTGCGACAGCAGGTGGAACGTAGCTCACGTGCAAACAGCTCAACTAATAAGAGAAAACGGACGTCATATCGTAATCAAATCGTCATAACGCCACGATGCATATTGTGACATTTTTGCATCGCAATAAATCGTACAACGATAAATCGTTACACCCCTAATATATATATATATATATATATATATATATATATATATATATATGCACAGTCAAAATTATACTTAAACATTCAGATATTTACCTTAGAAATAAACAGTTTACATAAAAACACTGACATGTATTCTGCAGAAGCATTACTAAATTCAAACATTTACAAAAGTTAAGGCATAAAAACCTCTTTGTGTCTGCATAGCTGTTAGATGGACAGTCCTCAGTGCAGCACCCTGTGTCTGTACGTGCAGCTGCTGGTGCCTCTGGAGCAACACTAGGTCCTGCCACCTCATCTTCTTTTGTGACAAATTTCAGCACTGAACCTGCATGTACAATACAGAAGAATTTAGTCATTTAAAGAACAACTCATGACACACCATTAAAACAATGGATTAGTCAAGCACTCTTCATAATGTGTCTAAACTACAACCAAAATGTGGATTTACCTTGCACTATAATCTATTGTGACAAACATTGACCCTTGCTGTCAGTATAAATTAAAGGCATTTGCAGTTTGAAGAAATGAGTGTACTTTTAAACAAAAACTTTTATTTAACATTCAGAACAATAATTAAACATTAAGGGATGCATGTAATTAAAAATGGTTTATGGCTTGTGACTTTACATTTTATATTATTGATCTTTCAGAAATCACAGAATATTAGTCAGTTTTGTTATTTCATATTGCGATAATGTGCAAAAATGGAAACAACTGGCCTAAAAACACACTAATCTACCTATGTAAAGACTAAAGAGACTATATTGTCATTGCAGCGATACAACGAAATGAACTTATCAGCTCTCAGAGAGAACAGCAGCAATAAGCAAAGATAACTAAACTAAATTATAACAAACAATACATACAGTGAAATAATTGTGCAGTGCATGTGTATGTACAGTAGCTGGTGTGGAAAGAATTGTGAACTATTGCACAAGTTAATAATAATAATAATAATAAACTGAGCTTATGTAATTAGCAGCTACATGGGGAAGAGAGGCAAACTTGGTTTATAACAGTCATAAAAGGTATCCTATCATAGTTTCAAGCACAATGCATAGCAGCAAAGCAAGAGACTGAACATAAACAACAACAAATCAGGCAGAAGTTAAACGTTAGCCTCAAAAACGTACTTGAACAGCCAAAAATATGTTCCCAGATTCATAGACATAAGTTACCTGATTCACGGGATTCATTTTGTTCTTTTTACTTACTTTTTTTTCACGGCTTTTGTCTTTTCCCTGTTGTCTTTGAGTTGCTTGCATCAATTAAAATTATAGGCTGCTAGTAGCCGCAAAGATAAGTGGGACGGGGCGCGCATATGCGTGCACGGAAAAAAAAGTTGTCACATATTTTTTTTTTTGTCCACCATAAATTGCACTTTTTAAATGTATTTGCAACATATTATCAATATTTTATTTACAATCAGTTTATGTTAATATTACTAAATAAATATTCTTAATTTATTTTTCAGCAACCGAGATGGTGCCATTATCTGGAGTTGGTGCCATATACTTATGTTTTTATAAAAATCACACTGCACTTTGAATTTATGATACAACAGAGAAGCGTGCACACTTTTCAGGTTCAGTTGACTTGCATTGAAGGATGTAAGGACCACACTTTTAGGAAATAAAAAAAAATGTAAGAACCTACCTTTTGTATGGCAAATTTTATTTATTATTATCTATATTTATATATTTTTATTATTATGTATGTTTTTATTGAACTATTGCTTAATAACCGACCTTAATTAAATATTATATAAGTGATATGATACACATTAAACCATATAGCTTAAGGCTGTAGACACGCGCGCGCGCACACACAGATGTGTTACAGGATGTTATGATGTTAAATAAAAAGCAGAGGCAGCAGTGAGAGACTGAAGGATGGAGATGAGAGAGTTAAGGGGACTTTTAGGAAATGGGGCGGGTTCATTCACTCGTGTTAGGTTTCACACACACACATACACTTACACAGCACACATGACTCTCCAATGGCCGCTGCTTCATACGCGGTTGTGTCTCAACTTTGACTAAAACACATCTGAAGGCTCTTAATGGGGCGTTTATTGTTCTTTTCCGGAGCGGACGGGAACTTTACTGCAGCATTGCCCTGATCAAACTGCGCGGCAGCAGGACTGAGGCGGTGAGTGGCAGCGGGGGCGGAGTCAACAGGTTCAGGTATTTATTCCAGATCTTCATTTGCTCTCTCACCTGTACATGCCGGAGGTGTTTTTGTTTAGAGGCTAAATGGGCTGCCGGACACTGACAGGTTAACTTTGCAAGTTTTGTTTTGCACCAACGGACCAGTTTACTGCGACTAAATATATTTGGATATATGCTTCTCATAAATCATGCCTAGAAAGCAACTGTGAGGTTTTGACAGTCAGTTTTGATTGTTTATGTAGCTGTGAACGTTGGTCTATATTTCACTGTTTGGCTGAAATGACAACCAGATGGTGTACACCTACATATGAATAGTGTCAAAAAAAAAAAAATAAATTCAGTAAATTCTGAAGTTTGTATAAAGCTTTAATATTGTACAGTTCATAAGGTAATTTAGTGTCATAACATCGAAATATCATATGCTGATTTAGATGTACTATGTAGCTTACATTGTAGCTTTATGCACTTGAAGAAAAAACAACATACATTAGCGCTGTCACCACATCCAATATTGATACTTTTGTTAAATCCTAATATATATTTTTTAATTTAAATGTATTTTGCGGGGATAAACATGACTGATGTTTTAATTTGAACTTTTTTTTGTTTCTCTCTTCATCTAATTATGTATTCGTCTTTTATGCACAGGTCTTTGTAATGTAAAAAAAAAAAATCCAGTTTTGCTTAAAAAATGTAGTTAGTTGTTGACATTACTACTAATTGAAGATCCCAATTTTGTTGTAATGATCATGATAGTGGACATGTGCCCGCCAGCTTTACAAAATCTGATCTCATGAAAAAAATCTACATTCCGTTATGCAGAAGGTCTGCCATTCACTGTCAGTTACAGTTACCTGTTCAAATCAGAACCAAGCAATATAAGGGTCCCTATCATGCACCTATAGCGCAATAAGACGCAAGACGTGTTTTCACGAAATGCTGCTAGTTTCAGACCAAAGCTACCCTAATTTTCTTGTTTTCACCACGTTGTTTAAATAGCAAATTCATTTGCGCCACTTTGGGTGTTCTGGTCTGGAAAAGAGGTGTGATAAGGTGCATTGTTGGCGCGCTGCTATTTTGAGGAACTAAAATTGACTGTGTATTAAACCAGATGAAAGCAGGTCTAAAGTCCAACGCAGAGTGCGTTAGTTGTGCCCTTCGATTAAACAGATGCACGATGTAGAGCAATACAGAAATATCTTTACAAATGAAAAAGAATGAAAGGATTAAAATGTTACAAAAATTATTATTTTCTTCATAGATGTAAAAACCATACCTCCAAGCCTTCTTCACCTCTGAGACTTTTTCCAGTTTATTCACGACTACTTGCTTTTGTATAATATTATTATTATCATTAGTATTATTTATTATGTGCATATTTATATTTGTTTTTATAAAAGCAAGCTTAGATTTGTCCACCTATCAGGTTTTGGACCATATGGGGCATAAAATGTGTCATTTGTATATAACTTCGTTATTAATGTTTTATTATTTTTTAAATTAGATTTAGCATGGCTGTTTATGCTTATTGTAAGGCTACCTTGGGTGTCTAAAAAGGCGCCATTTACAAATAAATGAATTATTATTATTATTATTATTTTATTTGTTTGCTGAAAATTAGAACTAAATTTAAAAATAGTTTTGAAACAAATCTTTGCGCTTAACAAACAAAATTAATTATGTAGGCTAAAGCATGTCTTCAGTGGAAACGTATAACCGTTTCCTTCGGTTTTTCCACCCACCATGTAAATAGCAAATGCCCCATGGAGCGACACAACTGATTCTTTAAGGGAATGGGAGATGAGACTCTGATTGGTTTATGCTCAAAACACACCCATAACTCATTAAGAGAAAAAGCACAACCCTGTTAGACAACGCGCCACGGCGCAAAGTATATTTTCCAGTCCTTAAAATAGCAAAACGGGATTCGACATGCTCTTAATGCTTTGTGCTCAACGCTTCAGACCTAGATTGTTAAATAGAGCCCAAGATATGTCTACATATAATATGGTCAGATATGATTCAAACTAGCTTATTGTTACAAAAATAATTAAGGGCATTTTTAAATGTATTTTTGTCATCTAGTATAAATGTGCTGAAAACGGAATCACAGCACAGTACTGAGTGCTGTGGAGCACAATGAAATAAGAGCAGTAGTAGTCATACAAAATCTGTTTGCCGATTAAATCAAGGTAAGAGTGCAATACGCTCTTGTTCATTGCTGTCAAGTGCATAAGTGAGATCATATTTACTCATTAAACTTCAGCTCGTTTCGAATAACTCTTGTAGGTGCTGGTTGTTTTGACCATGATTTCAATCTTAACAGCTGTTACGTATTGTCTGGGTTGATACACAACACCAGTGCAATTCAACACACAGGTAACAGGAAACATGCTTGTGTGTATATATTTCATTGTTTCTGCTATGTTGGTAGATGTTCTAAAATGACGTATAATCAGCTTTCTCTTAATAACCAGAAACCACTCGTTCTTCATCCAATTCTCTAACCAATGAGTAAGGCAAGAGTCAGCATGGGATGGAAAAAAATTTACTTTCTGGCATTAGGAATGAAATCGTGACTCAACATCTCCTGGCAAATGATATTTAATTATTTGAATTGCTCTGTTTTCGAAAATGTATTTGCATGGAGTAAGAACAGATTGTTTTGCAAATGAAAGCAGACATGTTTTCAGTATAAATGGCTTCTATAATGTAGGATATAAAATACACCCGCTTTATATCGGACCCGATATATCTGACTTTATCTCTAAGAATGGGCTTAGTGCATTACATAGCCACAATGTTGAAAGGAGCTTTTCTTTACACTTTGGCCTTGTTGATCATTATGCTAAGTAGAGTATGTTTGTGGATATAATAATAGCACATCTGTTTTACTGTACTGTAATGATGTGTGTTACTTTAGTGATGCAAGAGCTCTTGTTAAGTTAAACAAAGGGAATGTGCATTTGCCAGACATTTTCTCTGCAACTCGTTCAACTGCAAATCGTTGCCCAGTTTCTGTACGAAACTCAATGTATCAACCATCTAATTTCAGCCAATTACTGGACTACCTGATTGTCTGAACCTAAACAAAAAGATCTGTGTAGAAACAGTTCAAGAATTCGCCCTTTGCTGATGATTGATTATGAAGCTAGTTTGGCATGCTGTCCCGGGAGAGAGCCCTGAACTCGTGAGATCCTCGAGCCCGGGGCTCCCTCCCGTTGCAGGGCGAGAGGAGAGTCCGAGTTCAGGTAGGTCTCAAGAACTCCCCTGTTTGATAATGTTGGAAGTAGATTGATGCTAGGAAGTGTCTATGCTGTCAATTTAGATTTGTCAATTTGCTTATGTTACATGTTTTTGGTCTGTGGGAGGAAACCGGAGAGCCTGGTGAAAACCCACGCAAACACGAGGAGAACATGCAAACTCCGCACAAAAATGCCGACCTGGCCAGGAAGTGTCCGAGCCGGTGACATTCTTGCTGTGCGGCCATGGTGCTAACCACTAGGCCTCCGTGCTGCCCTAACAAGGAAATGGGAGGAGTAGGGGTGGAAGGGGGAATTCTTCAAGACAAAAATGGCTGAAGTAAGATACTCTGGTTATTTATAGTGGTTAAGGAGTCGTCTGATTGGTAAATCAGTGTTAGCTAACGTGGACCAGGTGCTATCAATCATAAGCACGTGCTCCTCTAGAAATTAGTTTATAAATAATCTTCACTTGTCATTTTTGCTGTTGTTTTGGTGGTCAGTGAACATAATGTACATATTGAGTTTTTGCAAATCTTCAAAAACATGCATGTGTGTGTATATGTGTTTGAATATATGTATGCATGAACCAATCAGTACTAAATTTTTAAAACATTAATTTCCTGCTAACATTTGAGCACTGTCGTGCAGCTTCTTAAAGGTTCTATATGTACGTTTTAGACTCTTATAAAGCATAAAAATACTAAAACAAGTTTGCAGATAATTAAGAAACATGCTAGTCTAAAAATTTGGCATAAAAAACTACAATATTTTAAATGGCGACGCGGTGGCGGAGTGGGTAGTACATTGGCCTCACAGCAAGAAAGTCGCTGGTTCGAGCCTCGGCTGGGTCAGTTGGCATTTCTGTGTGGAGTTTGAATGTTCTCCCCTTTTCGCGTGGGTTTCCTCCAGGTGCTCCGGTTTCCACCGCAAGTCCAAAGACATGTGGTACAGGTAAATTGGGTATGCAAAAATTGGCCATGAGGTATGAGTGTGTGTGTTTCCCAATGATTTGCTGCTGGAAGGGCATCCGCTGCATTAAACATATGCTGGATAAGTTGGCGGTTCATTCCGCTGTGAATTAAAGGATGACTTGGAAATCCCATTTAGGAAGAGTCTAACAATACCAGGGGTGTCACAGTGGTGCAGTGGGTAGCCTCACAGCAAGAAGGTCGCTGCTTGAGCCCCAGCTGGGTCAGTTGGCATTTCTGTGTGGCGTTTGCATGTTCTCACCGTGTTCGTGTGGGTTTCTTCTAGATTAGGGATGTCCAGACTCTGCAGGACACCAGCCCTCCAAAACAAAGTTTAGTTCCAACCCCAATCCGACACACCTTGGCTAGCTTATCAAGCTCTTACTAGGCATTCTGTTAACATCCTTGCAGGTGTGTTGAAGCAAGTTGGAGCTAAAATCTGCAGGACGCTGGCCCTCCAGAAACGAGTTTGGACAGCCCTGCTCTAAATGCTTCGGTTTCCCCCACAGTCCAAAGACATGTGCTATAGGTGAATTGAATAAACTAAATTAGCCGTAGTGGTTGTGAATGAAAGACTGTATGGTTGTTTTGCCAGATATGGGTTGTGGCTATAAGGGCATACACTGCGTAAAACATATGCTAGATAAATTGGTGGTTCATTCCGCTGTGGCGACCCCTGATTAATAAAGAGACTAATCCGAACAAAAAATGAATGAAGGAACACAATAACACATCTACTAAACCTCTTGCCATTTGTTTTGTCCTCCAGTTCTTTTCAATGTCCTGTGACTTTTCAACATCCCATGAGAACAACATAAACATAGGTAATAAGCATGACGAAAATTTGCAATTGATTACCTTGCAGCCGGGATAGGCAGATTCACACTGACTCCCAACTCCCATCTACAGTGTATCATTCTCTCACCCACAAAATCCTAGTTTCCTCAGATAGGGTGAGAGCAGTTCTCCTTGTACCTGAACTGTCAAAGAAAAACATCATGTGGACTATTGCTGCGGCTTAAATGAAGCTGAATAACTGAGCGCATTAGCACTGTCCAGTTCTGAAGTCTTTCATCTTTGCAATTTAAAGGTTTTTGTCATTTTCTTTTGCTCATTTTTGTATATATTTTATTGAATATGCCTATTCCCATCCTAGCCCACTCATCAAAATCATCCAAACACATTTTCAATAGGTGCTACCTCGTAAATAAACTGCACATATGAAATCAAATTTTCTACCTAGTGAAAAAGCTCTTTGAGGACCAGAGCCGCTTTCAGCCATATCGTCACCTTAGAATTTGAGTTTCTATCTGACATCGATGTCAAAATTGAGTTATTCACATATTCTTATTAAAAGACCACTTATTTACATAATTATTTATTACTGTGGGATGTTTTTTTTTTTATAAGTAGTTTACATTTTAAGACTTTTTATTTAAAAAACAAAAATGGTTTATCTACAAAGCTTGGCTCTATAGGGTTCTTTCTGTGAGCCAATCAGCATTTTTAATGCACAAACGAGGACCAATCAGGATCAGCTTTCTATGTAATTTCTCCGGACTGCTACATTGACAGCAGAAAAGACCAGAAAGGCTAAATCACAAAAAATCAGAGTCGACTAAATAATTCCGCACACAAAATTAAGAAGAAACCTTAAACTAAAACGATGTGTGTAAGTGTGTTGATTTAGAAGCAATTTTTGACATTAAGATGAAATGTTAAATTTGACATTGTTAAAAAAGAAACAGTTATTAAAAAAGTCATATATTAAATGTTAAATATTTGTATTTTTTATATATAGACAGTGAAACATTTTTCAGTGTTTATTAAACTAGTTTGCTCATTGTTTATTTTCTTTTAAAGTGGTAAAATTAGCAGCCTCATCTCACGAGAAAACGTAAGTATTTTACGTTTTGCCAGTTTAGTGGCTTATTCGTACAGATTCGTACGAGTTCAGTTGTACGAAATTGTACGATTTTACAAAGGAGGCGTGGCACCTTACCCCAGCCCTAAACCCAACCATCATTGAGGAATGAGCAAATTGTACTAAATTGTACGAATTAGATCATACGAATTAGCCACTAACTCAAAAAGTTACGAATTGCCGTGAGATTGTGTTGAAAATTAGATATTAAGCCTTGAAGGATAAATTCCTAATTTAATTAATGGGGCAAATAATCCAATAAATACAATTAAATAGTTCCTGTAAAGCATACATTTTTTATAAATATGATCATATTAATTTGATAAAATTGACAGCTACACTGGACAAAATACTTAGCACAGCCTTGTATGAATTTGCAATCAAAAATTTTACTTTCTCAATCATCAATCAACATATTGTTACAATGCCAAATTATATATTTTTGATTATATTTCTTAAAAAGTAGTTATTTAATGAATGATCTGCCAGATAGAAGCTTATAATTCCAAGTGGAAATTGGCTTTTCAGATTTAGAAGGTTCTGTCTGCATTTGCCAGAGTTTTTTACTCCCATTTCCAAATGTAAGAGAACTTTGATAATATACATTTAGAGTACATTTAGTGTCTCTGCCATGTTCATGTATGAAAGAGAACTCTTACATGCGTAATGTTTGCTATGACATGCAAAAACTTTAAAGCTCAATATCTCAAAATCATTCAGAACGCAGATAGAACCTTATAATTCCAAGGTGACGATATATGGTATGAATAATTTGTGGCTTGACTGTATAGATCATTTTAGACAGTAGTGATTGGTCTGCAGAATGCACAGAATTATTTTTCCAAGATTGTTGCTCAAATTGAATAACATAAGCTGGTAATACTATGTTGATTTTACTGCCTGAACCCACAATACAGCATCCAGTGCCCCTAGAGAGCGTGAGAGTGTGGGAATAGATGGAGAGATGGAGGGAAGGTGGGAATAGGAGCAGGGACTGGGAAGTTAAACCCTTATGATGCCTGGAGCGAATGAAGGCACAGAGAGCTCTGTGCAGGTTACTCTGCAAAACACTGAAGTTCTTTACCTTCAACACGCACACAGTGAAATGGTTAAGTCTTATTTTAATACACCATCGTTTTATCTTGCTACTTCCTTTGAAGGCATTAGATAATCTCTATGTGTCAGATGAGGCGAATCCCTGTGCTCATGAGAGCAAGAAAGAACGGGAGAGAGTTAGCAAGAGATAAAGCATAGGTAGATGTTGAGAGAGAGAGAGAACAATTAGGTCAGTGAGGTATTGTAGGTGAACACTTTTTAGGGGTATTTTAATATAACTTGATTAACTGAAAAAGTACACAACAAAATTATTAATAATTTAACCAAAATTCAAATGAATAATGAATATTTAAATTAAATAATTGATTTTGAACAATATTTTACTGAATTAGTAAAGTACTTTTATAGTCTTTTTAGTATATGTTTAGTTAGCATGTCGTTACGTTGTACTTAGATTACCACTCCAGAATGTTGTCAATAACTTTTGGTTTAAATCTAATGCCCAGTGTTCAGTTCATATTTATGATTGTTTATCACTGTGTATATGTTTTCCCACCATATACTTAAGTTACTCTAAGTTTTAAATAATCCATAGGAGTTTAAACAGACTTGGTTGTTTGCAACAACTTTTTTAAAGCATTTTATTAAGCATTCTGGGATTGAGCGATGTTGGTACACTGTGCTGTCTTTTCATGCACAATGTTGCCTTCCATGTTTTGAAACAGCCTCTGTATTGAGAGCATACATTTATGCTTGCAGCTTATGAGGTTTTAGTTGATGTATGTGCAAAAGACAATTCCTCATATGGATTTTTCATTCATAGGTGTTTCCCACAGATATTTTATTGGACTTACTGGAAAAGTGACTCTGGAAAATTGTCAAAACTTATATAATAGGGTGGAGTAGAAAAATGCATGGAAATAGGGCAGAAGTTAAGGGAAAGTTACAGCTTTAGTAATGGTTTTTGACTTTCAGATGCAGTTCTGGTGATTTGGACTATGTCATTGGGTCTTTACTTTGTCATACAGCAAGAAAAGTACTGTGGAACATATTGATTAGACTGCCCTGAATAGCACACTTTATATGCTTTTGGGTGCTTTTTCATAAACCCATGCAATGTTTTCATACTGTATCTATGCATAAAGGGATCATATACCTGTTTTATTGTGTGGTTACATAGTAAAGGTATAAAATTAAACAGCTTTAGAAAATGTCATTCTGACATTTTGCACCAGGTGGTTTTATTTAGGGACTTTTTTTGTATTTAGCTGTACATAGCTAAATACAAAATAGCTTATACAATTAAACACATTATGGTTCATAGAAAGATAATATGTGTTTTTCCCCCCAATTGTAATGTTGAATGGTTGTAAGAATTATTTATAGTAAACATTGTACGACAGAAATCACTGTGATAAACCCTTGAACTTAAGGTGAATATGTAATGAGAGAACTTTGATAAAATACATTTAGAGTACATTTAGTGCCTCTGTCATGTTCATGTATGAAAGAGAACTGTTACAGTACGTGCACAATGTTAGTTATATTCAATGCAAAAACATTAAAGCTCAATATCTCAAAATCTTTTAGAATGCAGATATAACCCTATAATTCCAACGTGACGAAATACTAAAGACATGCACTAACAAATTAATTACAAAAAAACTTTGAATAAAACTTTACACCTTTAATATGTTTAATTCATTCATAAGATAATGACATTTTATATAAAGCCCACTTTTTTGATTATATGTGGACATCAATTTCACATCAGAGATGTTTAGTTTGAATTGAAACAATTTCTGGATTTCCCAGCTCTGTTTAGTGCTCATGTAAATGACTGGTCCAGCAAAATCTTGTTTGTTTAAGCTCACACAGAGCTATATTTTCTTTAAATAAATGGTCCGTGTTGTGCTCGGTTCATTCAAGTTGTTCTGTTTCATTTCACTTTTGGTGTATTCATCAATCTATTCCATACGCAACAGAAAGTCATTGATTTTCAGTTTGGCAAATCTGTAATGGCTCCAGCATGACCAGCGCATTTGCAAGGTCGCATAATGCTGCGATTTATAGTTGTCTGGAGAAATCATAAATAAGTTAGTACTGTATTAGGCATTAAATTATAAGTAAATGTGAGTGTGTAATGCAGTTGTCATGACCTCTGTCTCATGCTTCCCCTGTTTTTTTTTGTTTTTGTTTTGTTTTTTGTGTCTGATATTTTGAATTGTTTTTAATTTGGGGCGGCATGGTGGCTCAGTGGTTAGCACTGTCGCCTTACAGCAAGAAGGTCACTGGTTCGAGTACCGACTGGACCCATTGGGATTTCTGTGCAGAGTTTGCATGTTCTCCACATGTTGGTGTTAGGTTTCTCCGTTGGTTTAGGTGCTCCGGTTTCCTCCACAGTCCAAAGACATGCGCTATAGGTGAGTTGGGTACACAAAAATTGGTCGTAGTGTATGAGTATGTGTGGACGTGAGAGTGTATAAGTGTTTCCCAGTACTGGGTTGCGGCTGGAAAACATATGCTGGAATAGTTGTCGATTCATTCCGCGGTGGAGACTCCTGATTAATAAAGGACTGAGCCAAAGGAAAATGAATGAATAAATGAATGGTTTACTTGTTAAAAGGTTAGTTCACCCAAAAATCAAAAATTCAGTTATTAATGACTCACCCTCTGAGACTTTTGTTCATCTTTGAAATACAAATTAAGATATTTTATAGAGAAATCTGAGAGCTTTCTCAACCTCTGAGTTTTTCAAAATCCACAAAGGTCGCGAATTAAAATATTAGTAATATTTTTGAGTGCACATAAAACAAAAACAAACAACCTTATTCAACAGATTCTTTTCCTCAGTGTCAGTATATTGTGCCCATAAGCACTATGCAGTGACGTTTGCCTCCTCAGAGGCAGATGTGCACCTTTTTATGATTGAAACACGTACGTATCTGATGTGTGGTTCAAGGGCCATTTGTGACACTGTGGAGAGGAAATTACTTTCATTATTTTTGTCTAATGTGTTTTGTTTAATCACAATGGTGTTGTAGTTGCTTACAATTATTCTGACTGAGCCACTGAAGTAGGGTTGGGCGGTATTTCAAGTTCTGGGGATATATTGATATGATTCCCCAACACGATGTGGGATTATCCAATATCTTTCATATCGATATTATTTGAGGCCACACGTGCGCATTCTGCGCAAAACAGACCACTCCAAGGCAGCACACGAACTCCACTTGCACAAATGAGCGCATGCGCAAATGAATGATTCACTCCCTAGGTCATACAAAAAATTTGTTAAAAATGAACGAATCGTTCAAGAACGACCCATCACTACACTACATAGAGGAATATGCAGTGCTGATGTTTTATCGAAATGTGACTCCCTGGACAAATCTGACTCCCCTCGCGTACACACGTGTCACACATTGCCTGCAGCTGTCAAAGCGGTTTATCAGAAACCTTTTATCGATCATTTCTTCCGCAACTGACAGCAAGAATGAACATGGTAGTCTTGTCAAATTGACAAGCAGCACCTGAATGTGTTCAAAAGAATTAAAAATGCCAAAATGGGACGAATTTTTACCGCATTTTGAAAGTGAAACCACCCCATATTCAGTGATTATAAGTTCAGTATTTATTACACAACCGTCTCTTCTTTACATTTATGATAAAACACATTTAGCTCTGCCTTCTGCTATGTTGTTGCATATTGACTTTAATTCCATTTATATTGTAATCATTGATTTATTTATTTTAGCTCCTTTTAACTGGAAGAGGTGATTTGATTTGTGTGTGTGTGCCTAGTGTACAAACAGTTAGTGTTTTAAACGATTTTTAAAACTTAAAAAAAAGTAAAATAAAAAACATGCATTTGTCTACCAAACATTTTTTCTATTTTAATATCTTACTGTTAGCTACTCTTTCAACAATTAACAATATAAGAATTATAATTATAATGATGATAATAACAGGGAGGGAAACCCCTGTGTTTGAAATGTATTTCGCTCAAAAACCGTTTAATAAATTTTAAATAAAGGCTTTGACTCTCAAGTAACCATTTATAGGAAAATACCGTATATATGTCGTATACCGTCATTCCTCTTAAAAATACAGAGATATGATTTTTTGCCCATATCACCCAGTCCTACACTGAAGACTTATGGATTGTTTTTCGGGTCTTTAAAAGAGCTTGGAACCCTGCTGTCTTTTGGAGGACGAGGGAGCTCTCATGTTTGAGCTAAAATATATCAATTTTGCTTCCGAAGATTGATGAAAGTCTTGAAGTTTGGAACTATATGACACAAAATTTATATTTTTAATAATAATAATAATAATAATATATTTTAATTTTTTAATTTATATTTTAATAATATATTTTATTTATAATGCGCTTTTCTAAAACCCAAAGGGTGGACTCTTTAGGGTGCACTCTCTATGGATGTGCTATGCAGTCCATGCCCAGGTGTGTTTCCTGGTTCGTTTGACAAGGCCGGCCCTGGCCTGGTTGGAAGAGGTGTGCCAGAGCACAGTTTGGTTGAGCTTTGGTGTGGTACGCTTGTAAGTGTAAAGTGCACCTGAGCCTGAAACTGAAGATGCAATGTCACATTTAAGTGACTATTTAAAATAGATTCATTATTTTTACTCATTTTTACTGTTCACTGAATGCAGACTGTTATAGTTTATTAATTACACAAACCCTTGCTGCCAGTCAGCTGCACCTTCAGCAAACCTCCTTCGCTCTTCGAAATCGTACTTCAGCATGGTTCAAGGCAACTGTTCTAGTGTAAGTTCACCCTTAGCTGCCTTTTTCTGCCTTGTTTGTTTCTGTGGTAATCCTAGTTTGTATTTAAATTAACAATTAGCTCCTCCCCTGTTTATTCACTTGTCTATATATACCTCAGTGCTTCAGTTGTTAATTGTCAGCCATTGTTTGGTGTTGTTTTTATCTGCTGTGCTAATTTTATTAATTTATTAGATTCTTATTTTTCCTCATTTTCCCCTTGCCTTTTGTTGTAGTAGTGAAGTTTGCATAATTTAAAATTAGCATCTTCTTTAAACATTTTACAATAGATGCAGTTATTTAACAGTTGTTCCTTTATTTTGTTTATTACATTATCAACCCTACAAACCCTGGACAAGTGGTTTTTGACATCATTTAATCTGTTTATCACATTTAATTTGAGCTTACATTGATATTTCAGAAGTTTCGTCCCACATATCAAACAGGCACACACTGAAGTGGTTGACGGTTAGTAGTAAAGACATGCTTAGATGCTTTGAATGGTGTAAAAGACCTGGAATGTGAATTAAGGAAGGAAATTGAGTCTACTTTGATTTCATGTTGATTTGATTTGTTTCATGTTGACACCACAGTGTCTGTCCCAAGTGCACACTTTCTTGCCTTTGAGGTTCACACTTTGGTTTACGAGGGTGTGATTTTGATTTGTGGTCTAGAATCTGAGCATTGGAGAGCCACTGTAATCTTGTTTAGTCAGGTCCATCATCGTAAAGCACCACAAATTATCACTAATATCAATGCAGAGCGAAACAGTAAAATGCTCAAACAGTATGGTAACATCATACACACTGTAATTAACTAGCAGACCATAAACTGCAGACAAGCTCTCAGGTTACATTACGATGTAATTACATGTCACACAGCCCTGGGCGCTCTACTATAAAAAGAAAGCCAAGCCTGTCCTTTCCCTAATTGAACCTGATAACATTTTCAGAGAAAAGAGGCCTTATTGTGATCAGCAGAATTCCCCTCTCCCTCCCTTTGCTGCCAGTATCAGTTTCTCCAGCGCTATCTCCAGAGCTAAGACCCTCACCAGATACACACAGAGCAGAGTGTGCCAAGGAAAACCCAGGCCCTAAAACCCATCTACCCTGCTGAGCCTTAAACTCTCTCTCTCTCTCTCTCTTTCTCTCTCTCTCTCTCTCTCTCTCTCTCTCTCTCTCTCTCTCTCTCTCTTTCTCTTTCTCTCTTTCTCTCTTTCACTCTCTCTCGGTCTAATATTATCCCATCAGCCTGTGAGAGCTTGCCCTGACATAATCTCAGCAGGCCTGTCAGCTCTATAATCTGGCTATAAGTAATGATTGGTGGTGTATTTATGTTCCCCAGGCAGTTGTTAGTGGTTGATGGTGGGTAGGAGCAAATAGTCTCACATATCCAGACTTTTGACTATCAGCATTAAGTTTGGTCCATTTTACAGCTTATTCCAGTCAAACACCACCCTGTTAAACAGGAAGCTTTTGTCTGATGGCTGGTCATTATTTTTTTCTTATTTAGGGGTGGGTTAATCAAAAATATAGTTCTGCTTGTTGATTAGTTTATTAGAGAAAAAGTGTTTCAGGTAAAGTTTTTGACTTAAATGTTTGTTGCTACAATACTTAACTTCATTATATTCTAGGTGATTTTTACCATTTCACTATTTCTATTGGACAGATGTAGTCATAAAATGTTATGTCATTTTTATAGTATAACATGTTCAGTTAGTAGCATTAACCCACATTAAATTGTAAACTGAAACAGATGACTGTAAAAAAATGTTTATAAAGTGATATTGCCTTTATGAATTGATAGTCATAGATTTTTTGTTAAAAATAATACAATTTGTTGCGGCTTCCTGTCACTAGTGTTAATTTCAGATAGAGAATATATGAATGTACTGTGTGTGTGTGTGTGTGTGTATCTATCTATGTGTCTATCTATCTATCTATCTATCTATCTATCTATCTATCTATCTATCTATCTATCTATCTATCTATCTATCTATCTATCTATCTATCTATCTATCTATCTATCTATCTATCTATCTATCTATCTATCTATCTATCTATCTATCTATCTATCCCTCTATATACTGTATATATCCTTTCTGGTTCTTGAATCTGATTGGCTGATAGCCGTGCTATATTTTTCCAGTAACATCACACAAAAGCCTCTTCACCCTTAACCTTTGTGTATTACTCTGCACATATATATATAACCTCCCACCAGTGCTGATATACAGCCATATCGCACTGCCACTCATGTGATATTGCTCATATATATATATATATCGATACGACAGTGGTGTCATGGTTCGGTATATTTTCGATACAGCAAAAACAGAAAAAATCCAGAGGATTTCTCTGATTTAAATTTTTTTTATTGTATTAAAAATAACATCTTAAAAGTCTGATCTTGTTTTTTTTTCTTTTACTTTAAACAGTGATAAAGCTTTACCTCCGGGGTTTCTGCTTAGCAGCAAATTAAACAAATTCTTCTGTATACTCAAAACCAAAAAGCTTCCTATAAAAAATAAATATAATATTGTAGCAGTTAAGCAAATAAAAAGAAAAGAATAATTTAGATTTCATATGGAACTTAATTTCAATCAATTTTTAAGTATTTTTTTTTTTAATTTTCAGTAAGATGAGTTTCCACCTTTTCTTCAGACAGCACAGATCTGCTTGATTTGACTGTCACCTGCCATTTCAGTGGATCTGAAAGCAGGAATTATCTGACTGAAATGGGCTTAAGGAATAATGTAACGGGGCTCTATTACATTTAACATTTTCTTAAAACCCGAAATTTCCACTACTGATTAAGGACCGGTAAGGTATTTAAGGACCGGAGGGGAGTCGCACGATTTCCGGAAGATTACCATTTGTTTTTGAGCATCCAGGAGTCTCCTGAAACTTCCGGGAGACTTGGGATGTTTGAGATTACATTAACGTTACTAACCATTTTACGAGCTAGTGTAGCGCGTGCCTATAGTAGTGTTTGTAGGTGGTTGTGTGTTGATATGTGAACAGGTTATTGAAATTAGCTGTATTGTGTCGGGGTCCAGGGGCGGAGCCAGCACGAGCAGGCTGACACAGAAGCCAGTAAGATTGCTAATTAGTGCATGTTTTAATAAAGTGATATTCTGAGTTCAAAAGAGATGGTCTACTGTTTAACATGACAGCGGGGAAGGCAGCATGTTGTCTGCCACATAATTTGGGATTCCATGTTGAGTGTTGTTGCATTGAAAACATTATATTTTGTACTTATTCCCTTTTATCTTTTTAGATATTAGTCTGAATCGAATCATTCAGTTTGTAATGTGTACCGAACCGAAAGTCTCGTACCGAATGGTTCAATACGAATATGATACATTTTCAATACACGTATGCATATATATATATATATATATATTAAATATATATATATATATATATATATATATATATATATGTGTGTGTGTGTGTGTGTGTGTGTGTGTGTGTGTGTGTGTGTGTGTGTGTGTGTGTGTGTGTATTTTTCTAAAATAATTAATAAATACAGAAAAATGGGATATTAGTGTTAAGAGCATTATAGGGATCATCTCATAAAAATATTGCTATTTGCAATACCAGGTCAAGTTTGTTGTCCCACTCATGGTTTGTTCGATGTCTAAAGGATCAGTTTCAGGTCTTAAGATCACCCCACACTCCAATCATCCTGTGTGCTGTCTCTGTTTCCCTTTGTTTTCATTTTCCATCCCACTGCTCCATTTTCTGTTTTCCTACGTCTTTCTCTCTTCTCTAGCTCTTTTCCTGTCTCGCGCTCTTCGCTCAGCACTCTGGGACATGCTGTTGATATTTCATTTGGTGTGGAGCCATGCGGTACCGCACCACTGTAACGTTAACTCATTCCTGCCCTCTCTGGCCCTTTCTCTGTCTAACAAGACAGACAAAACCACAGCAACTCTCACAGCTTTTACTATTCCACACCAATTAGGAGTTTTCTTTGCTGTCAATTTGGTGCTAATTTGCCACACACTCTATAAAACAGCCTCCAGGATGGTGAAGTTTGTGACTGTTTCCCTTCTTTTTTGTTGCTTGCACCACTGAATTCCAGCCTGCTCCACATGCTGAGTTTTGGTCACGGAGGGAGCATGGTTTCATTCTTGCGGTCAGTTGTGTGTTGTTCTGCAAAGGGATGGGCAGCTGTATGGAGTCACACTTGGTCAAAAACACATGGGTGCTCTTAGGTTTGTCCAGCAAACTGCTGCCCACTTAAGAGGTCATGTGGATGTGTTGTTGCACTTAAGCTGGAAGTTTGGTTCGTTGTTGTTCTTCAGCACTTCTTCAAGTCAAAGGTTTCTTGAACTCATAAATGAAAATTCTGCTTTAATTAAAGGTGCAGTAGGTGATTGTCTTCAGAAAAATGTGTTGTTGTGCTGGTTGAAAGTCTCTTCACAGTCCAATAGTTTAAAGAATTATGATCTAAATGTTTTTATATGTATTTTAATATTCTGGGTAGGCCATAAAACTAAAAAATGTTCATCTAATTAAAAATTGTCCAGCCGATATCTCACATAATTCTGACAAGTAGCCCAAACCGTCTGTCAACAAATGCAGATTTCGACTTCTGCACATTTGTTCATGCAAATCTGTATTTGGGCCTGCCTGCCCGCATGAGCGCCGTGCGTTCATGAGACAATCACAGACTCGGCGAAATCGAATGCTGAATTGAAACTTTTAAAAATCCTGAATCAGTATTGGAGTTACTTTTGCTCGCTGGAGGAAGGACGACACCATGGATGAAGAACCATTACTGTTAGACAGATAATGTTCTGTTTTAAAACTATTTTAGTCAGGCTAAGCTTATGTTAGATTGTGTTGTGTTATGAATAGATTATATGCAGAGACGTGTTGTTCAGCCACTGAAATCTCCTGGCGAAAGATTAATGTGACTATTTTCAGTTTTATAAGGGACCTTTTAACAGCATCGATAATGTAGATTTTATTTAGTTTAACAATAAAACATCAGTAAATAGTGCTATTCCGCCTAACCTGCTTTATTGAGCTGAAGTTGCTTTTATGGTAACATTGGTTCATTTTTGAACAATGACAGCCTTCCTTGTTTACCATGCTACTCTGAATGGTCGCTCTGAAATAGCATGTAAGTATGGCTTAGTAATAAGTGAAATTCATAAACGCCGCCAGCCAAACTCTAACTAACTGGAAAATAAGATGAACAAGTGGGTTGTCTGCTGTTGTGACGCTGTGCGCGCGTTCGCGACTTTAGGAGGCGTGGCTTTAAAGCTAAGCGGTTAAAGCCACAAAGTGCACTTTGTATTTTTACACAGAATTTCATACGTATACTTGGCATTCAACACATTTTCATATCTTTCCTGATCTCATCTTTCTCTCCTGCTTTGTGTTACTCATGCTTTGAAATGGTTATACAACCCCAATTACAAAAAAAAAAACTTTTCTAAAGAAGAGTACAAAAATTACAAAGAAGAGATTTTCAATGTTTTTATTGACCAATAAATTGTATATACATATACTGTATAAACCATTTTTTCATATTATTGTAATAGCTGCAACATGCTAAAAAATGGACAGAAGCATAATTAAAGAGAGAGGATTATAGAGCATCTAAATTAATTAGCTTTGAAACAGTCCACAATAAGCTGGTGAACTGTTGATGCTTGAGGTTTTTGATTGTAAACGGAACATTTTAGCCTTCGCAAGCATAGTTGGATCATTGCTTATTATTTTGTGGCAAATGTCATGAGAGAGTTATAAGAAAAATCAAAAATAGAACCCTCAGATTACATTGCATAAAAAAACTGCCATGCTGTGGAGTTAAATAAAGCCACATGGGCTCAGAAAATTACTTCAGAAAATTCAGTAAATTACTGTTAATGAACAGTCTGCTGCTGCATCAAGAAATACAACTTGAGTCTTTGTTCCTCATGTTGAAAGCTGTAAGCATTCACACACTTCACATCATTTTAAGAATAAACATCAAGAATACAACAACTGGCTTTTATAACAACATTTTACAAGTTCACACTTACAGATATTTGAATAAACAATGCATATTTGGCATGCTCTCCAGAGAGATGGCTCTGAGCTCGGAAAGACACCCTATTTTGTGTTATTCCCCTTGTCCGGAGGAGATAGTGATAGGGGTCTGTACTAGGGCTGTAACGATACACCAAACCCACGATTCGGTTCGTATCACGATTTTTGACCCACGATTCGGTTCGTATCACGATTTTTTTTTTCTCGTGTGGGGTGGGGAAAAAAAAAGATTTTTAAAAATATTTTTTATTAAATAACATTTGAAAAATCTTTATAAACTAAACATCAAAGAACAATATTAACTATGCAAATTATTAACAATATAAATAGCCATATATAAAATAAATAAATAGCCAAAGCTATATCACTTTTGTTTTCTTTGTAACAAAATACTGTTAAAAAAACAAACAGAACTAAACTCCATTGTGTAGATGGTTCAAGCATGTTGAAAATTATTTTTCAATCAAGTTCTCTTACATGGAAAAAGTAAATTAAATGGCTACTAGGGATGCTCATTTCGTTAATTTTGCTAACTGACAACCGCCGCTCATTAATCGGTTATTAACGGTTAACTGGTCAGATTACTATTAATTTTATATTAAACAAATTGACGTGTCTATTTTGTGTCTGACACATTAAATATTGCATTTTAAAATACTGATTTATTTTTATATATTAATAGCGGAACAGAACAACAGAGCATCTTCACGCACCTGCAGTGTTTAGCACAGAAGAGCATAATCTAAATAAAATGAATAAAATAAATAGGACTGCCCTAAATTATTTTCACTTAAATAATTAATTTATATTACAAAACGAAAATACTGACTGATTCTTTTTAATAACCAACATAGGCTTTTTTCCAATCATATGTTTTTTTCTTCCGTCAAATAAAAATAGCTGACTTCCTCAAATTGCCCGCTCCACGGAAAATATGCATTTATTTAATGCCTCGCTTGTATTATTATAATCACAAAACCTTTTACACTTTTAATAGAAATCATTATCTTAAAGAATATGTCCTGATATAGCCTATGGTTTCCTCTCTCTCCATCGCGGCTCAAGTGCGCGCGCTGCGTGATGAAAAGACAGCAACAACGCGCGCATATGTAAACTTTTTGTAAACAGTTTTGTTGTTTAAATATGATATTGCATTAATCTGCGTACATGCTTTAAGCTGTAAAATAAAAAGTAAAGCCTATTTGTTGCGTTTATTACGCAGATCCAGGTCAACATAAGCGCTGGTTTAGCATCAACAGGTCTGTATCAAACAGCAATATTCTTCTTCCATTTTGCTTCTTTGGCAAATGTGTCTGTAGGCACGGGTTATACGTTATCGTCCCGCAAGTTAAGTATGCCTTGCAGTTAAACAAGTGGCCGAAAACGAGGCGCACCTCACTGCCTTTATGTTGACAAGGAAAAAAGAAGAGGCGCGGTCCTCTTATGAAACGACTGAATCAGCTGGGTATCGATTGTGCAAAAGTGTTGCTGTCTGTGTTGTTACAATTGTAATATTTAATACTATTGTGATATTCAAGATTTGTATATTCATACAGCTCTGGATAACTTAAAACAGCGATTAGACCTTCAGAGCGGTGTTAATGCGTCCTGAAGTAAAGCGAAACGGCTATAAACTCCAGCAAGATAGAGTGATTATATGCAGAGCCATATACCTTTATCTCTAAATAAAGTATAACTATAGAAACTGTGTTCATCTTAACTGAAAGCTTCGTCGTGATTTCTGACCTTACGCATCAGTCAGCAAGGTTCAAACAGAAAGCGCACAGCATGTTACAGAAAAGTTTGCGCTGTTACCTGACATCAGGTGAATGCCCATCCCTCTCTGCGCAGCCACATTAACAGTGTGAGCAAATCATCGAATATGCGCTGAAAATCCGTCCGCTTTGACAGCATTGGCAATGTTTCTGGCGTTTTTATTTTTGATATTCTTGACACATTCAGCACACACAGCTTCGTGCGAGCTCTCCCGGCTAAATATTGCGAGGGCTTAAACGGAGCAGTGCTTGTAATGTCGAACGAAAAAAAGTGTTAATTAGCTCAACTTTTGCAGGCACGCGTGACGTTGTTGGAAAGGTAGTCACGGGGTGTGTCGCGATTCTCCCTTATCACACCGCGACACAGGATCATAGATCTGAGTGTCGCGATTTCGATTTTATATCGTGTATCGTTACAGCCCTAGGCTGTACACAGTGTCTAGTCCAGTCTTGTAATGTTCCCCCCGCTCTGATTTTAAGGTTTAAGACATCCTGGAGTACTTCTCAAATTTTTTTTTACAAGTTTGTGTGTGTAGAGCCTCATTTAGAACAACAATAGCACATGTCATTTTGTGGGGAAAACTGGATAATTTAGAGATTTTGTCATCTAATTTCATCTTCCGAGTTTATAATACTTTTTGAGGGTGAAATTCGGAAAGCTGGTGGTTTGCAGCAAGCATTTTTTTTGGGAGAGTTGTACCAAAATTGGACAATGGCGGACTTTTATCAGTTGAGTTTGTTACCATTCAGACACATCGCATATATTTGTGCTGCTATAAATATAGCGGCAGGGCTAATGGCTGAAATATGCACTGTGTGCATTCAGACCCGGGGATTCAGGAGGAGAGAAGTCCTCCTCATTTGTAATGTTTATATAAACACAATTATCTTTATAATGATATAACAAATTGTGGTTATGTGTATATGAAATTATGAATAAAAAATGTAGCAGGGCATTTCCTTGCATTATTACATTATTACTGACTGTTGTGCGCTCCCTTCTTTTTCCCCTGCTCTGCCGGCCACACCCACTCCTCCCTCTGCTCACATCACTCCACGCCCATCAGGTAGCATTTCTGAAAAAAATAAAAATAGACTTGAACTGAAAGAGGGGGGTTTCACGGCCCTTTAAGTAGGAATTGGGTTTAAAGGTGTGAAGTTAAGGGATGCTGTCAAGTCAGGGATGCTGTCAAGTCAAGAGAAAATAGAGGTAGGACCAAGTGTGCCGCAAGCCTACGTTTGAGTGAAGGTTTCGGCCGTTAGATCGCCCCCTGGGGGCTGGCTGCAGTACAAGTCATAAAGCCCGCCTCCTCCGTGTTAATGAAGGAGACTTGAACCCAAATAAAAAAAAATATTACACTTGCAATAAAATGTCCCGAAAGATAGTTCTGGTCGATTAAGGCACTGGTTATTGTGCTGAAATAGGTGCAGATCTTCATTTTTGTAAACAGTTTGTTTTTAGCAGTAATTTAATGCTGGGCGTGTCATCGTGATTGACAGCTGTGATTGACAGTTTCTCAAAGCGCGGCGTCTGAGCTTCGGCAGGAGACTGAAGTAGACTGAAATGTTATTATTCGATTTCTGTGTTATTTTACCATGACAAAATGAGTTCAGCAGTAAACTATAGTTTCTGACATACATGATCCTGGTGGAACACTGTTTATTCGCTAAGTTCAGGGCTTTTTTCGGGCTTTATTAGTTTGCTGATACACGCCTAGCCACCCAGATAGCAAAACACAGTTCCGGCTAGATTCTCGCCTGCCGGAGACTTATCTCTTAGAGCTCAGACTGACTAATGTTACCTCTGCTGGACCTACTCCGGATGCCTGGACTCACTACCCAATTCCAGCCCGAGTCAATCGAGCCAGATGCGGCGGCCGAGCGAGCAGGCGCTGCCGCATGCAAGCCGGAATCAGCCCGCGACGCAGCGAGAAAGTTATGCGCTGCGGCCTGGAGCTGGCGCGATTGAATATATAAAACCCTCATATTTGTTAACGTTATTACATCCATTTGTGTTGATATGACAGCAAACGCATGCTGAGAAGTTCGGGGGGCGTAATTGATTTTACATAAAGCGTTTGATTGGAAGCTCGACTCTGCTCATTTTCGCGGCTCCTCCTCTGGCTCCATCAGACAATCCTTCTGCGCATGTCTGGCTCCAATTTCAGCAGTCTTTTGCGACAGTTTGTGCCCGTCAAGCAGGCGTTTTGCCCTCAAGGCGTTCAATGGGAAAAAGGGCTGTCGCGTCGTCCATATTTTTTACAGTCATTGGGTAGGACATGTTTGGTTATTATAAGGGCTTAGTATAATGCTAAATGGATCATAAAATGATTGTCAACGATGAGTTAGCCTCGTCAAAAAATCTGCACGCGTTCCTCTCGAAATTTGATTATAATACATCACTTTGTGATTGAACATTCAAAATAATTCTGCTCAGCTAATTGTTTATGTGCACATGTAATGCATTTATATATTTATTTAGCTTATAATATGTAAAATATTTAAGAGTGCCAATTATTCCTCCATCACACACAAAGACCTGGTTTCAAATGGCTGAGAGCATGTGTTTGATGAGTCAGGTTCATTGTTTATGCTAGTTCAAATGAACTGTACTTACAGAGTACAATCACAGAGGAATTTGTATTAATTGAACCAAACCTAACATTTGTGAACAGCCTTACAAATTAACCCTTCACACAAAGCAATTCACATAATTTTTTTTTTTGTGCGCTTGTTTTCCGTAGTTTTAATATAAAGTTAGTTCATTTAGTGAAATACGAACATGGCAATCTGAGATACATTAAAATAGCCAAGTAACCCACTTACCTTGTCTGGGTAAACCTTTTTATTTACAGTACAGTGAGATTTTAACATCAGTAACCCTGTAAGTTTTTTTGACAAGTACCAGAACGGGGTCGGAGCAAACATCACCCACAGGAATTACATCATTCATGCAGATCCAGAAGTTCATTCATCTAGAAAAGTATTCTTGCTTCAAAAAACAGATGATTTAGACAGATTTACAGCTTTAATAATTCAATCTTAGCTGAATAATAAATGTGATTTTACAGTGTTTCACTCACAAATATTTCTTCAGCAGTATGTTTGCCCATTCTTGTTTGCCCATTCTTGCTTTTAAAATCTTTTTCATTGGGAAAATGTACTACAGTACAACTGTGGTATACATTTCTGTAAAATGAATTTAAAAAATAAAACACACACACATAAATACTTTGTTAAAGGGATTCACTTGTCACACAAGTTTTGTTTGAGATTCTTCTGTTAAAAAAACAAAAAAAAGATATTTAGCAAAATGTCAGAAATTAGTAACCATTGACACCAATAGTTTTTGTTACCGGATTCCAACAATGTTTAAAACATTACCCCCCCCCCCCCTCCCCCCGAATTATTAGCCCCCTTGTTTATATTTTTCCCCAATTTCTGTTTAACGGAGAAAAGATTTTTTTTCAACATATTTCTCAACATAATAGTTTTAATAACTCATTTCTAATAACTGATATATTTTATCTTTGCCATGATGATAGTAAATAATATTTTACTAGATATTTTTCAAGACATTTCTTTACAGCTTAAAGTGACATTTAAAGGCTTAACTAGGTTAATTAGGTTAACTAAGCAGGTTAGGGTAATTAGGCAAGTTATTGTGTAATGATGGTTTGTTTTGTAGACTATTGAAAAATATATAGCTTAAAGGGTTCATAATATTAACATTAAAATGGTTTTTAAAATATTAAAAACTGATTTTATTTTAATCAAAATAAAAGTAAGACTTTTTTCCAGATGAAAAAATATTATCAGACATACTGTGAAAATTTCCTTGTTCTGTTAAGGAAATTTTGGGAAATTTTGGACTTCAACTGTAAATCTATCCTTTTAATACATTTTTAATATGTTGTATTAGTGTACAGCAAGTGACACTAAAAGCTCATCTACAACAGATGAATATGAACCTGTCAACATTTTATGGAGTTCTATAATGTTTTGTGGCTATAAACATAATCCAGCGAGTGGTGGTAAAAGATTAATGTAGCCTACCACCACAACCAATTGTCTTAACAAAATCAAACTTATACAAACACATTTACTGAAGCAATTGGGTAAAAGATTAATGTACCACCAAATAGTCAAAAACAAATTAATAAAAACACATTTCATGGAACACACGAGGTTGTAACCATCAGAAAGCAAGTCTTTATTAATAAAATCTAAACAAAAGTTGGTGAATTTCAGTTGAGAAATGTTTTAGCTTTCAGAAAGAACAAAATAAAGAACAAAAAGTCTTAAAGCTCTTTTTTTTCATAGAGTTAATCAAGTAAATGACCAGCTGCTTTTATTGGCCTATGATACATTATTGAATTGCATTATGCAAATTAAACAGCTTTTAACAAATAAATTTACATAAAATATTTAAAATTTGGTAATGTGTAAAAAAAAAGAGCACTATGCAGGGAGCACGGGGTAAAATGTAACACAGAGTTTTAAGGTATTTGCTTAAGGTAGAACATAGAACACAGATACGACATTTTCTTTGTCTAATGTTAAGAACTTTTTATATAATTTTCTTTAATAGAAAGTATTTTTTTATTAAAAAAGACATTTTATTGCTAATAATGCAAAATTGCAAATAAAAGCATTGTATAATAATGAATAATAATAATAAAGCAAATAAATCCAAATGTGTTTATCCAACACACAAATAAACACAAGTAAAACATACAACTGACAAAAAAAAATCAACATAAGATTGAGTTAAGTACTGAGGAAATCTACTATTTAAAGTAAACTGAATTTACATTAGGGCACCACGGTGGCACAGTGGGTAGCATGATCGCCTCACAGCAAGAAGGTCTGTTCTATATCTGCACAACTCTGGTTTGCACTCATTGCCGTATGCCCTTAATGTCATTGTATTATATTGTCTACACATTTTTACTCTTTATGTATATTTTTAAACTACATTTTAAGATTATAGAGATATTTTTTAGATTACATTTGTTGTAAATTCTTTCTTAAAACTCCACTTTTTGTATTAACATTATATGTTAGGCACCTAGGGTCTGAGAGTACTGTAATTTCGATTCTCTATATGTCCTGTACATGAGGTTGAATTGACAATAAAGCTGACTTTGACTTTGAAGGTCGCTGGTTCTAGCCTCATCTGGGTCAGTTGGCATATCTGTGTGGAGTTTGCATGTTCTCTGTTCAAGTGGGTTCCCCCCGGTTGCTTCGTTTTCCTCCTCAATTCCAAAGACATGCGCTATAGGTGAATTGGGTAAGCTACGTAAATGGTCCGTAGTGTACTTTAGAGCATCCGCTGTATAAAAGTTGGTTGTTCATTCCGCTGTGACTAAGCCGAAAAGAAAATGAATGAATAAATGAGAATAAATTTAAATTAATTGTGTAACATCTGCCTTTTTAAGCATGGTACAACAAACCCTCTGTTTGCTACAGCTTGCCCCGCAGGTGGGGTAAATAGTAACATTTTCACTTCTGGCACTTTTGGCAATACTACAAAGAAACTATATGTCCGGTGATCATACAACCAGTGCTCAATTGTGGGAGAAGCCTGTGTGTTGTTGTTAAAAAAATAAATATGGTTTGTCCAACCCCATTACTTTGTTCATTATTTAGCCAAAACCAAAAAGTGTTACTTTGTGCCTCGCTCTTCTTGAAGTGGGACAATGGTCAGTCATATAGTTTCATATACTTGACTGCATAATGCCTCCATTCACCAGTCAAAATGATATATTTCAGCATCAAAGCATCAAATATAAAATATGATAATTCTTTATTGCATTATTTATCCATGGCCTGTCAGTGTTTATTTTGTGGTGATGACTATATCGTTTACTTTCCATATTTTTCACTGTTGTTTGAAGGTTTCGAAGTCCTAATTTCTGTTTGCATTTCAGCATATGGCCTGTTTTTTATTGTCTATGCAAATGAACCCATAATATCAAGCCAATTATCAGTCAACATTAATCAGGCGCGTTCGGGGAAGATGCGTGTAATATGCAAATTTTGGTAAACAAGTATAACATAAAACTGTCTGGCCACAGGCCAATCATATTTCCCCATAATTACAATACACATGAGTTATTTATTCGTCTGTTGCCATTTTTCAAGCCACCGGTTGTTCCTGTCAAACCCGCGGTGTCTTTTATGTTGCGTGCGACTGCACGACTAGGACTTTGTGTGGTGATTGATTCATTGCACTGGGAAGACGAGGGAGCCAATGAAAACAAACTGGGTCCGCAGATACCTCAAAACATATTGATGAATACTGGCATCAGTGTCTCATTGAAATTGCGTGAGTAAATTGGGCAGAACAAGACAGATGTGGAGCTGCAAATGACTGAAACACCGCTCGCTGTGTGGTGTCATCGCAGTGGTGATTAGGACACGTCCGTGTGCTGCCCCTCCTCTCCATTGAGTGTGCCTGCAGCTGAATAGAGTTCCCGCAGGGCCCATCAACATCCAGAACATTATGAAAAGGACGGGGCTCAACACACAGAATGACAAAGAGAGTTAAATATGGCGCTTTGTGATTTCAGCCTTTTTATTTCTTCCAGAGCCGTTGTTTTTATGGATGCACGAATATAGAAATGGAAATATATAAATATACTTGTTGAAATATATTCTCAAATATGTGATTTTGAGAATGTGGATGCTTCATTATTTATAGATTACAAATATATGCAATAATAATAATATTAGATAAATAAAAGTGTTACAGTGCATCAGTCGATTTGGACCTTTTTTTGCAGAACACATAAATTATTGCATGGTATTCTTTACACTTCAAGGGTCTATGTTGAGTTTTGTTGAAGTATAAATACTGTAAATCATGATTAGTTTAAGAACACTGATGAACTATAAATGGCAGTGGTGGGATTATTCTCCTATTTTATTGGTCAAACATTGCATTTTATTCAGCAAACAGATTGCTGTATACTGTACATTTTTTAATTCCTTTAAATCTATGAATTTGTCATCTGCAGGGTGCTTTTGGTATTGTGCTTATACCAAATCTCTTTGAAACCTTATGCTGAGAGCACACTGCATGCTTTTTAAAGTTGTTGGTTCACCATTGTTTTCACACTGCATAAATATTTGGGTTAGCATTCGTTTGCTATGTTCACGATGTAATGTAGTGTGTATTTATATAGTGCATTTATAGTGTATGGCCGTACACCCAAAGTGCTTCACAATCATGAGGGGGGTGTCTTGGATGATGCGACGGCAACCACAGGACAATAGCGCCAGTGCGCGAAAGAGAGTGATAGAGCCAATTCAATGGATGGGGATGATTGGGAGGCCATGATCATCAGGGCTGATAGAGGGACTTTGGCCAGGACACCGGGGTGTACTCTTTACGAGAATTGCCATGGGATTTTTGACGACCACAGAGAGTCAGGACCTCTGTTTAACGTCTCATGCGAAAGACGGCGCCCACTGACAGTGTAGTGTCCCCTTCACTATACTGGGGCATTAGGAGTTACGCAGACCACAGGTTGAGCACCCCCAGCTGGCATCACTAACACCACTTCTAACAGCAACCTAGTTTTCCCAAGTGGTCTCCCATCCAGGTACTGACCAGGCTCATCCCTGCTTAGCTTCAGTGAGTAACCGGTCTTGGGCTGCAGATATGGCTATGATGATGGATCAGCACCAGGAGGTTACATACCACAGAACTAAAGGAGTTGTTGCCTGACAACTCGGTCTGGTCCATGAACTGTTTCACAACTAACGCATGTGAGAAATGATAACGAAACAACACAAGATCACTTCCACAAGATTTCTTCCACAAGACTGGAAAAGGTACCTTTGTGGTGCAGCTCAGACAAAAGACATGAGTGCTCCTATCAAAATTTGACCAAACTTTCCTCCATTTCTTGGAACCTGTTTTGAAACTTGAAGCTATCTTTTTCTGATACTCAGAAATAAGCAAAATACATTTAAATGTATTTTAAAATAAAATACTAAATACATTTATTTTAAGTGTATCACAATAAGCTACAAGATACAGCAGCCACAAATGTATCAAAATAAAATACTGTATTTCTGTATTTTAAAAATACTACAAAATACTTCTAAAATGGAGGTTAAAATTTCTTCACAAACCTTATAATAATAGGAATATTGGATGAATCCCTTCACCATTAAACTGTCTTAGGGAATTAAACAATGTTTGATAGCAACAACTTTTCTCTGCCACTTTGTTCACCTAGGGTGAAGCTGTGCCCTAATGGTTTGTGAGTTGGACTTGTAACCCAAAGGTAACTTGTGTTTCTCTTTGAGTTACAAATTACAGTCTATTCATTATTATTACAGTATACAATTTTTTCTAAGATTCTTTCAGTTCTTTAACTGTAAGGGTCTCGGATTACCCTCTTAATACAACAGTACAACATATTTAATTGTCTTACGTTTCTAAAGTTCATTTAGCATTTGCGTTTCCACCTGCAGCACTGAGACTGAGACTGCTGATGTTCTGAGGCTCCACATCCTGTTCTTAAGGACTGAGATTTTATTCCATCTCATTTCTTAAGCAAAGAGGCTAAATTGTACACTACAGGCTTTATATATTTTTGGTTTTAGCATCGCTCAGTCGCTATTTTCAATGATTGTTGACTTGCTTCTGAATATACCCTCAACATTTGTCTGTTACTTTCTTTAAGCATAATTTCCATCCATAGTCCAATGATTCTTAAAAATATCTCAAGCCTAGGCAAATAACAAAAAAGAAAGCACCAATTAGAGGCCTCAATTTTAAGGTGTCATTATGTACTGTAGACTTCCTGCGAAGTATTTTACAATATTTTGAATGTACAACAATACAAGACACTAAATATTTTGATACAAAATATTAAGCCATTTTCATCAAAACTATCAATTGCTAATTACAAAATACTATTTTGTATTTAAAAAACTTAATTGAAATACAGGTATCATAAATACTGCACATCCCTGCTGATACTGGGATCTACAACTCCTCAAAGTCGACCAGGTTTTGTAATATAAACCTCAAAAATGGAAGACAACTTGGTTAGAGCAAACTATTATAAAGTGCATCCAGAAAGCATTCATAGCGCTTCACTTTTTCCAAATAATTTAATGTTATAGCCTTATTTCAAAATGGATTAAATTCATTTACTTTCTTACAATTCTACACACAATAGCCCATAATGACAATGTGAAAAGTATTTTTTTTGAAATTGTTGCAATGTTATATATATATAACATATATATATATAAACCCTGAAAAATCACAATGCATGTCAAAGCACAAACCAAGCATGAAGACAAAGGAATTGTCTGTAGCCTTTCGAGACAGGATTGTCACGAGGCACAAGGCTGGGGAAGGTTACAGAAAAATTTCAGCTGCTCTGAAATTTGCAATGAGCACAGTGGCCTCCATCATCCGTAAGTGGAAGATGTTTGGAACCACCAGGACTCTTCCTAGAGCTGGCCGGCCATCTAAGCTGAGTGATCAGGAAGCTGAGTAGGGCCTTAGTCAGGGAGGTGATCAATAACTCGATGGTCAGTCTGCCTGAGCTCCAGCGTTCTTCAGTGGAGAGAGGATAACTTTCAGAAGGACAACCATCTGTGCAGCAATCCACCAATCAGGCCTGTATGGTATAGTGGCCAGACTGAAGCCACTCCCCATCTGGAATTTGCCAAAAGGAGGCAAAAAAATCGGAAGGACTCTCAGAACATAAGAAACTAAAATCTTTGATCTGATGAGAATAAAATTGAACTCTTAGGAGTGAATGCCAGCGTTATGTTTGGAGAAAACCAGGCACCACTCATCATCAGGCTAATACTATCCATACAGGTGGTAGCAGCATCATGCTGTGGGGATGTTTTTCAGCAACAGGAACTGGAAGACTAGTTAGGATAGAGAGAAAAGATGAATGCAGCAATGTACAGAGACATCCTGAATGAAAACCTGCTTTACAGTGCTCTTGACCTCAGACTGGGGTTCATCTTTCAGCTGGACAATGACTCAAAGCACATCGCAAAAACATCTATGGAGTGGCTTTACAATAACTCTGCGAATGTCCTTCAGTGGCCCAGCCAGAGCCCAGACCTAAATCCTATTAAACATCTCTGGAGAGATCTGAAAATGACTGTACACCGTCGCTTCCCATCTAACCTGATAGAGCTTGAGAGGTACTGCAAAGAGAAATGGGCAAAAATTCTCAGGTGTCCCAGACAGGTGTGCCAAGCTTGTGGCATCATATTTAAAAAGACTTGAGGCTGTCAAGACTTGAGACTTGATGCCAAAGGTGCATCAACAAAGTATTGAGCAATGGCTGTGAATACTTATGTACATGTGATTTATTTTTTTAATTAATTAATTTATTTATAAATTATTTCAATAAATTTGCAACAATTAAAAAAAACAATTCACATTATTGGGTTATTCTGTGTAGAATTTTGAGGAAATAAATTAATTTAATCTATTTTGGAATAAGACTGTAACCAGGGCTTGACATTAACACCCGCCAAAAGCTGGTAGATTTCAGCAATGGCGGGTAAGACAGACACTTCCACTAGCACCTTTGGCTGGTTGAAAATAATTTTCCCGGATAATATTTGTTAAAAGCATGGTTTGACAGAAAGGATGGCTCAATATGCATGCAAAGGCAATCTTAGAAATGAGAAGCAACACGACTGACAAAAATAATTGTGTTCACCAAGTTAAAGTAAGAAGGTGAATGCCGAATGAAAGGATAACCACTCGCGCTAACAGCTGATGTGATGCGCATACTTGCTCCCATCTCCTTGCGTGAAGCAATGTGCCTAGAGACATTTCACATGATTTATACTGTGCCAATGAAAAGAAAATGTGTTCATCATAAACTGAGGATCAGCAGATTTTCAGAACACGCCAAACCCAACATTGAAATCCGTTGAAAAAAAAAACAACAACTCGATTTTCTCTGACTGCAAAAAATCTGCAGACTGGATCAGGAAAAAAGAAATCTGTGCAAATTTCTTGTATTGTATTCCAGCCTTTAGGTCTGGAAAGTTGGCTGGAAGTTTTATTTTAATTTAAAAACTAATCCATTCTCCTTGTGTTATAAATGTTAACCAATGAAGTGTCAAAGAAATAATTTCAAGAGGCAAGTACAACTTCATCTCCATGGTTACGCTGTCTCAGATGCACAAACCGATTTTAACAATGCATACGCGTGTGTGCCAATGGATATTACGCCTTTCCATTTTTAACCCAATTAATTGGAGCATAAGAAGCAGGAATAAAATATGTCCAAAAGGGAAGTCCAAAGAAAGACTGCGGCTGTTTTCTCCAGCTGTAAAGGACATAATGATACTTGCTGGTGACATTTGTTACAGTCCAACTGGATCAACCTTTCAAAATTCCTGGCGAAAGAGACGTGGATTTTTCAATTACAGAGCAAGTCTTTTCGTCCTTCACTGGGAGCTTTTTAAAAACCATTTCCTTCTAAATGGAACGCAATCAGCGCACGGTAAAGTGAGCCTGCTCATGTGAAAATGTGTCACGGAATTTATCACTCCCTGATGTTTGGTACTCCCACAACACAGTTTTCAATAGTGCCTTCATCAAATTCCCTGCCATAATTCATTTTTAAACTCCCATTAACTCTAGCGCCTGACACCCATTTCCAAAAGCAACCATAGCAACCCACGTGAAGTTTTGCGAATCAGTGCTGACAAATTGCAGCTCAACTTTTGCACAATAGAAGAAGTGTTGCTTTTTCTGTCAGTCATTAGCCCCTTTCACACATACAGACCTTTCCGGAAAATTGCCGGCAATTTTCCGGAAAGGTTGTATGTGTGAACAGGTCCTTTTTGAAAATACCGGTAAATTCGTTCTGGCTATTTTCCGGAAAGAGAAGTTGTAACATTACCGGCAATTTGCCGGAATGCTGCACTGTGTGAACGCAGAAGGAAGATTCCCGTAATAAGCGCGTGCACGTCTAGAACGTGCTGACGTGAGACGTCTGCTTTAGCCAATCACAACAGTCAGACGCATTTACGTCCGCGCGGTTTGTGAGGATAAAAGCCTTTGAATATTTTTCCAGACACATTTAGCTGCTAGAAGTTAGTCAGATCACATTTATATGTTCTTCTTAATGCCAACTGTGTAAATAATCATCGATGAGATGCTTATGATAAGCCGTTGTTTGTTTACGTTCGTGTGCCTGTGAAACAGCCTGTGAGCACCAGCACACGTACATATTTTGAACATCTCGACATGCGAAAGTGATCCTGAGAAAGTTGTTCACAATATTGATCATCCACAGAGTTTGTAATTTAGTCAAATGTTTACAAATACAAACGCAGCCGTTTAAAGCTCATTTGTGGTGAATGATGTCAGAATTTACCGGTATTTTGGAATGGATGTGTGAATGCTCTTTTCCGGAAAATTTCCGTAACGTCCTCGCCTGTGTGAACAGCACTTTTTTGAATATACCGGTAAAGTCTTTCCGGAAATTTTCCGGATATTTACCGGTATCACTGTGTGAAAGGGGCTATTGTCTCAGGCCATGTTTTCCTGTGAACCCTCTCTGTGTTTGTACTATGGGTGGCGTTTTGCGAGGCTGGTCTGCCTCTTTGAAACTGCACTGCGAACATTTTCCTCTGCATTTTTAACTGTGGTTCACATGCGATCCTCTCCTCAGCCCACTTTTCTGATCCATGGGCACAACAACATCATTTATGAGCTACTGGCCAGCATCCCGATCATCCGAAGTCAAGCCATATATCATTACTGACTTGACACTAGATAAAACCGCAACCAATTTTCTCCTCTCACGCTCATTGTTCTATTACAATCTCCCATGAGCTCTTGACAGCCACAAATATCTTAAGTCGTTTGTAATTGACACTGTAACGACTTCATGAATGCTGATGCTCCAGGAGAATATTGTAAACGCTCGCTTGAGACAAACGGATCTTTCATTGAAAATGTTGTTGGAGATGCGCAGTGAAGAGGATGAAGCCTGCCTCTTTTTGTCATCATTTTCTTGCACCAACGCTACTCCACTGCAGTTATGCGGTTCTCAGTATTACAAAACAACTCTTTTGTAAGAGTTTGTTGAGTTTGTTTGCTTTAGTTCTTTAGATCTTTTCTTTAGATTCTTTATCAATGCTATGTAAATCTACTTTGTTAATGTGTCAATCTACTTTTACACATATACAGTTAAAATCAGAATTATTAACCCTCTCTTAGATTTTTTTCTTTTTTTAAATATTTCCCAAATGATGTTTGACAGCTAGGAATTTTTTTTTTACAGTATGTCTGTTAATATTTTTTCTTTTGAAAAAGAACAAAAAAATTTCAATTAAAAAAAAAACATTTTAAGGTCAAAATTATTAGCCCCTTTAATGTAATTTCTTTTTCGATAGTCTACAGAACAAACCATCATTATGCAATAACTTGCCTAATTGCCCTAACCTGCCTAGTTAAGCTAGTTAAGCCTTTAAATGTCACTTTAGGCTGTATAGAAGTCAGCCTAAAATATCTAGTAAAATATTATTTACTGCCATTATGGGAAAGATAAAATAAATCAGTTTTTAGAAACTAGTTATTAAAACTATTATGTTTAGAAATGTTGAAAAAAAAATATTTTCTTCGTTAAACAGAAATTGGGGAAAAAATAAACAGGGGGGCTAATAATTCTGACTTTAACTATACAAGCACAACATTAGCAAGACGTTTCTACTAGTTTTCATTTTATGGCTGGCACATTTATCTTATGGCTGTATTATGTGTATGTACTGTATGCATGAGTGTTTTGATAGATGGAAGAAAAGGGAAGGTCATTCTGGTAATTTATCATAATTTTTTTAAAATGTTCATTCCACGTATGTACTGTATAAAACCCAGCAGTCAACTTTATCAAATGAAATGAGTGTAGGTAACCCAAAATTTTATGAAAGTTAATTCTACTTATTTAAAAAGAATTTTGAACTCTTGAGTTAATTAAATACCTCATTACTTCAATTTAAATGGAGTAAGTTCACAGTAGTAATAAAGATTCGTTTTTTTTTTTTTTTTTAACTCAAATGGTTTGTGGCAATCGGTTTCCTCAAACAGTTTGAGTTGCCTTAAAGCTATTGGGTTTTACAGTACTCAAATTGCTTAATTTACTCAAATGGATTAAGTTCACAGTACTCATTAGGATTAGTTTTTAAATTTAAATGGTTTGTGCAATCGGTTTTCTCAAATGGTTCCCTTAACTTTTTGGGTTTTACATTAAAGGTTTGTTTGGATAGGACATTACTTGACTAAGATACAACTATAAAAAAATCTAAATATTGAGAAAATCACATTTAAAGTTGTCCAAAATAAGTTCTTAGCATTGCACATTAATAATAATACTTATAGTAGTCCCAGTGTTGGGTTGTGGCTGGAAGGGTATCCACTGCGTAAAACATATGCTGGATAAGTTGGCGGTTCATTCCGCTGTGGTGACCCTTATTAATAATGAATGAATGAAAAAATGAATGAATTAATTAATTATAATATAATATATAACATGGCATAAAACATTCATTCATTTTCTTTTAGGCTTATTACTTTTATTAATCTGCGGTCGCCACAGTGGAATGAACTGCTAACTTATTCAGCATATGTTTTTACGCAGGGGATGCTCTTCCAGCTGCAACTCATCACTAGAAAACACCATACGCTCTCATCCACACACATACACTACAAACAATTTTAGCTTACCCAATTCACCTGTAGCGCATGTCTTTGGACTTGTGGGGGAAACCGGAGCACCCGGAGGAAACTCCACACAGGAATGCTAACTGACCCTGTCCAGGCTCGAACCAGCGACCTTCTTGCTGTGAGACAACAGCACTACCTACTGCGCCACCGCGTCGCTGGCATAAAACATACATTTTTAATTTCAACTCATACAATGTATTATCTGCTATTGCTTCAAATATACTGTACTTGTGCAACCTAAAACTTGAGTAAAGTGGTTGTGTAAAGTGGTCATATTAGATGCATCAGTCTGTATTTCACAATATTGTGTGTCAGCTCTACATATGTGAAAAGCAAATGAAAAGCAAAGTGCAGATATGATGCGATTAAGACTGATTTCACTGCTTCAGTGGGTTTTTGTTGAAAGTGCATAAGTTGTATTTGAACAAATGTTTTGTCTCATCACAATGTCGACAACACAAAACAGTTATTTGAGGGCATTTTATGATAGGGTGGCACTTTGCAAGTGTGTAACAGATCTATATACACTACCGGTCAAACGTGTGGGGTCAGATTTTTTTTATTTATTATTAAATTTATTTAATAATTTAAAAATATACATATATTCTGTTCGTCAAGGTGGCATTTATTAAATGTTTAAAAAAAAAGTTCAATTGTTAAATACTTTTTTATTAAATATTTATTATTTATTACTAACTGAATGTAGTTTCAAAGGAAATTATTACTCCAGCATTATTGCTTTTATTACTATTACCATTAATAATAATAATATTAATAATAATAATAACAATAATAATTAATATAAGAGTGACTTCTGAAGGATCATGTGACTCTGAAGACTGGGTTAATGAAGCTGAAAATTCATCTTAAAATCACTGGAATTAATAATTAAGTTAAATGATAAGCTAATTTTGAACAGTTATTTTATAGTGCAATAACATTTCACAATTTGCAGGAGAAGCTTATTTTAAAACATTTAAAAATCCTACTGACCCCAACATTTTGACCGGTAGTGTAAATCTGTTATGAAAATGATACTGAAATCTTGACAACTTTTCCAGCAGTTCAAAATTTGTACTTTTTTAAAACATTAAAACCTTGCAGACTTTTTACATTGATTACCACTAATTACCGAGGCAGTCATTTTGACAATTTAAAAAATGTGTAATTTAATAACTTTATAAAATAAAGCCTATATAATAATAGCCTGCTTTTCCTAAACATGTGTATATTTTATTCTTGCATTGCTATTTTGTTAAAAAGACAAAACACAAAAGAGTTCTGAGTATTTCTACCTTGAATGGCTATAACGGTCAAATTGACCTCTTGAATTTCAGTGTTTGCTTCTTCTCTCTGTGTATTAAATGACTTTGTTGCTTAGCAATATTCTGCTAACAAACACATACCTTTCTGATAACAAAAAGATAACTTTTCTTCAGACATGTCTTTCAAAACAACATTTTTACTGTGATAAAATTGGAAAAAGGGAAGTGCTCACCTTTAGGGGTGATTATTAACTTGCACACAGTTATAGGCTATACTACAAAAAAGATAATATTTTTAGAGTAATGACTAGGGCCAGACAGAATCTGTTGATTTTTCAAAGCAGAATTTTCTTAAAAATCTGCGGATTTATGTGGAATGATTTTGGAAGTATCTTGACTAAAAACCTAAAAATAATACCTTTTAACTTTATTTAATGTTTACAATGCAAATCTAATTAAATCCACTTTATTTGGTAAACAAAGAAAGTCTCCCATATAATGCATCTACTAAAAGACAGAAAATGTTACTTTACAAATGTATTGTTAATAAATCATATTAATATTTTCATATTAGTCAATAATATTACTGAAAATAATTTAAAAACTGAATAACTATAAATTTACACACAGTTGCACAAGTAAGTAATAAACAGAATGAATGATGGGCTAAAAATCGCGCACACACAGATTCCGTGTGGGCCAAGTGATGACTTAATAAATATGATGAGAGACATTCAAAGCTTAAATATGAATCTCAAAAGAAGCTTGGAATGTAAATATGACGTGTCAAAATATTTTTGGCACAGATTTATAAAAACAATCAGAATGATTCATGGCTATACTAGCCATGAAAGAAATCTACAATTGCACACTGCATAAAAAAATTATCATTCGTAAACGCATAATACAGACCCTTTAATCCTTTCATAATATATATTTTAAAAGCTCCTGTCACAAATACATTTTTGATTGTACAATTTGTATGTATAGTCTCAAAAATAGTTTTAAAAACCACATTTTAAATGTGGAGTATAGCATGTCTCACCACAGAGCATGTCAACTTTCTAAAAGTTTTGCATGCCATTTATATATGCTTTAAGGTTAAAGTGCCATTTATAATTTTAAGCTTTAGCTTTGTTTTTGGAAAAATACATGTGGCATGTGTAATTTTAACTGTTCTGTACACTGTTCTGTACGTGTAAATTGCCAGCTTTTGCAGTGTAATTGGGTTTTGAACTGCTGATTCGATTGAGACTTCAGTTTTAGAAAAGTACACATGATGGCATGGCTCTTAACCGTGTTTAATGTAAGTAGGTAGACTGATACGCTACACTCTCAGAAATAAAGGTACGCAAGTTGACACTGGGGTGATACCTTTTCAAAAGATAGAAATTTGTTCCTAAAAGGTCAATATTAATATAGGGTACATATTGGTATCTAACAAGTACAAAAGTATTTCACATAAATGTTTTAGGTAGTAATACAGAGTTGAAGTCAGAATAATTAACCCCCCTTTGAATTTTCTTTTTTAATTTTTTAATATTTTTCAAATGATGTTCAACAGAACAAGGACATTTCCACGGTATGTCTGATAATATTTTTTCTTCTGGAGAAAGTCTTTTTTGTTTTATCTTGGCTAGAATAAAAGCAGTTTTTAATTTTTAAGAGCCATTTTAAGGTCAAAATTATTAGCCCCTTTAGGCTATATATTTTCTGATAGTCTACAGAACAAACCATCGTTAAACAAAAACTTGCCTATTTACCCTAACCTGCCTAGTTAACCTCATTAAATGTCACCTTAAGCTGTAGAAGTGTCTTGAAAATATCTAGTCAAATATTATTTTCTGTCATCATGGAAAAGATAAAATAAATCAGTTATTAATGCGTTATTAAAACTACTACGCTTGGAAGTGTTTGAAAAAAAATCTCTTCGTTAAACAGAAATTTGGAGGGGGGGACAAGGTGGCTATTAATTTTGACTTCAACTGTATGTGGACCATTTAAGTACAAATTTGTACCTTTTAAAAAGATACCTCCCCAGTGACAGCTTGCGTACCCTTATTTTTGAGAATGTAGAAGCAGGTTCTCATTATATTTTCCTTCATGCCATAAAAAGAAACCTACTAACTGCTATAGCAGTAGATGTGCTTCATTTCTCAGCATTTCATTTATAATGTTTCTGAATTGTTGTCAACAGGTTTTTGTGCTTATTTGTTTGTGGAGGATTGATAAATGTTTTCAAAAGGTTAACTCCATGACCTTTGACCCTGTCCTGTGACCCTTGCTCTTCGGTGGGTGTGTTTAGATAGACAACAGGGAGCTGTCACTTCCAATGCGAAAGGGATTTTTTGCCTTTTCGAATTCTTATTTCTTTAGAAACATCTTTGTGATGTTTTTCATGTGAGCTTTAATTAGGTGTTTACTGTACGGCTCCATCTTTCTTTCTTTAATTTGTTTAGTTTAGTTTTTGGACCTTTTTTGGGGTCTTGTGTACAGTATACACAGGAAGCCTTTTTCTCGGATAAAATCTTTGGCTTGACCTTTGCGCATGCTGTCCTGGTGGCTTGGTTCTCAGAAAGAAAAATGTAGCTTTATAAAACCAATGCATTTGCCTCCATCCACTGTATATCCTTGAGATATTTTACCATCCTCCGTTCTCTTATACAAAATGAAGTCTACAAACTAATAAGCAGAAGCTTTGATCATCCTATTAAAAGAAACGCTGAATATGTTCACTGAATTTTTAATCACATTATCGTACAAGCATGTTAAAAAGAAAATGAAATGACCTTCCTTGGCATTTGAGACTTGACCAGTCAGAACAAGAAATTTTTAGAGATGTCCAAGAGGCCAATTATGCCCCTTTGCAGCATGTAACAGTGCCAGTGGTCTCTAAAATTAGTCCCCAGAAATTGCAAGAGTGTTGCATTGCATTGCAGCATAAGTCCTGCTGTAGATGGTAACACAGAATTTTAAAGCCCAACTGCAGTTATGTCAGCAATTGATTGGCATTTTTTTTAACACTTAATAATTTTCTTAAACACATAAACTTAAACACACTTAAGCATGCTCTAAAGATATATTACAGAAATAAAATATTTTAAATGAATATGCTTATGTACAAATTTAATGTAATGTGTTTCAAATGTAATTTGAACTTCATTTATATTACATTAGTTGAGCTTTAGAGAACTTTTGGGCTGACTTAAGTTGGACTAAAGTACATCTACATATGTAATTTTATAAGAAGCATTTCTAAATATATTTTAAAGTCTAAATACAGTAATTTTTTCCATAATGAGACACATGTCAGACTTCATACAATGCCTCTTTTGAGAAATTAACTAGCTAAAGTTGTTTCACAAAGCCACAGTAACACAGTCATACACATTTATATTAGTAAATCAAATTAGTATCTGGTCATTGTAGGTCATTTACAGACAAAAAAGACTTTTGAAAGTAGGTTTCCCAACAATGTTACAGGCTGTGTTTATATTTGTTTTCCTTGCATTAAATGCATTTTCATATATACCAGGCATGTCCAAACTCGGTCCTGGAGGGCCGGTGTCTTGCAAAATTTAGTTTCAACCCCAATCAGACACACCTGGGCTAGCTAATCAGGCTCTTACTAGGCTTTTTAGAAACCTTCTTGCAGGTGTGTTGAGGCAAGTTGGAGCTAAAATCTACAGGAGACCGGCCCTCCAGGACCGACTTTGGACACCCTTAATCTATACAGTCTCAAGAAAAGATTCAAAATACAGGTATAAACATCAGGCAAAAAGTTTTGAGTCTGACCTTTTGAAACTGCATGCTAGTACCAAAGAAACAGGACTTTTTGTTTTTTTAACTTGAACCTGTTTTACTTTTAAGTCATTACAGCTTCATTTTAATTATGACTCTGGGTTTTGAGGCACTTTGATGTACATTTAATTTTCGAAAACAGTTCTGATTGTTAACAAACTGAAATATATAGATTTAAACATATATTCGTCAACCCATGCTCACTGAAAACATGTCTAAGGCACGTAAAATATGTTGCTCCGGATACATTTTGTTGCTCGTTTCAAAAGACAAATCCACTAGAGGACGCTGTCTGTATTATTGCAAATTTGAAGCATGTTGCTTAGGGTACATTTTAATGTATGATTGTTAGATACACATTCGTTTTGTAAACGTCCATGAGAAGGCAGGGCTTATGGAGATTATGTACACTTTTGAAGTTATTTTGTGGTATTTATTTGGTGTTTTGAAAAAAATAAAAACTCCACAGAAACAATCCTGTATTCGTTGCTATAATTTCCCTGAAAATGTCATTGGTGTGAAAAGGAACACAAGATGTTTACGTCATACTGCCCTGTAATGTTGATTTTACCTAGAAACAGCAATCAAATGTTGATATACATTTTGCAGTTTCACAGTAATGACTGAAGCTTGTATTTCCAATAAGCCTGCGTTGATATTTATTTAAACAAGTTACAAGATATAAAACATCTTTAAAAGAAGAAATCTGATTTTTTCCTACTAAATGAAGCTTTTTTCAGGTCCCTGTATAGGTTCAGGTATAGGATCTTATAATTGCCTTATGATGGAACAAGATCATAGGAGGCTGAGAAAAATGGTAAGTCTAGACGACACCAAGATGTGTCACACCTATCTTTTTGAATAGGGAAAAGTGTAACGGTGAATATGGCTAATAAAGCCCCGCTTGTTAGTACAGGAGCCAATCATTGATCGCTATATGGCAAATAAAGCCTGCCTTCTAGTACAGGAGCCAATCATCGATCATAGACTGACAATACTCAGGGGGAGGGGCTCGGACCAAGAGTGAGTTTTTGCAGATTTTGTGTGATTTGGACCTTTAGAAATGAAACTGAGACAGTTTTTGGTTAATTTTATTGGTATGACATTTATTGGTATGACTAGTTGACTAATTTCAGAGAACTTGATGTTTCCCCATTCAAACAGAATGCCTGAGCATACTCCCCGAGAGGCGCTTCAAAGATGGTCTCTGAGGGAAACGACTTGCCTTAAAATAACTTTGATGACACTTAGAGGCTTTTAATTCTGAACCCTTCAAATATTACTCCATATTCTTGTCCACGTCATGTCATATTGATGAAATATGATGCTTCTAATCAAAAGTGAGATGTTGTCTCAATGACAGAAATGAATGATTTAAGTGGATATGATTCATGATTTTGCAAATGTTTGTTGGAAAATGTTTTTGGATCAATCAATCAATCAATCAATCAGTCAGTCAGTCAGTCAGTCAGTCAGTCAGTCAGTATTTAGCTGCAATGTTTTCATTGAGTATTGAAGGGGTGGTTCAAAAATGTTTATTTACTTACCCTCAGGTGGTAACAAACATTGTTGTCAAGCATTTCTTTTTTTCCCCTTTCTTTAACGAAAACAAAAGAACAATTTTTGAGCAATTTGGAAGCTTGTAGCCATTGAGATCCCTAGTAGAGGAAAAACATACCATGGAAGTCAACAGCTACACTGTAAAAAAAAAAATCTGTAATTTTCCGGTTTATTTCCGGCAGCTCGAGTGCAAAAAAAAGTAAAATAACGGCTGTTAAATTACAGAATTTTACCGTAAAATAACGGATATTAAATTACAAAAAATTTCCTTAAAATTTAATTTCTGGTAAATTCTGTAATTTAACCTCTGTTATTTACCAGTAAATTTCTGTAATTTAACAGCCGTTATTTTACTTTTTTTAACCCAACTGCGGGAATACCGTAAAATTATGGATTTTTTTTTTACAGTGTACCAATTTCCAACATTTTTCAGAAAATCTTCTTTTGTGTTCAGTAGTAGAAAACAGTTTAGTGTAAGTAAATCATGACAGAATATACATTTTAGAGTGAACTATCCTTTTAAATCCCCCAGTACCTCAACAGTCAGCCAGTGTCACATGAGATCAATTGAGCCATCGCACACAACTCAGCCTCAACCGACCCACCCTGTAATGGAGGAATCAGAGCTTGACCAGTCTCCATTTGTTTGTTCAGCAGGGGGGTTGGAGATTTGCCTCTTCTTGTAGTGTTACGCTGTTGTCTTGCAAGCACAAGAGTCTGTTTTTAATAACTTCAAGTGTGAAATCATGATGCCCTGAGTAACAAAGGGTGTGGCTAAGTGTCTTGTTAGGAATAAGCTGCATGCGAATGTCCCGAAATGGACTTTAGCTTTTGCTTGTGTAAAAGAGTCCCTCCCGAGCGCCCCATTCTGTCTGAGATTACAGAGCGAGCTGCGTGGGTTTTTCTCTCTCTTGAATGCAGCAGAACATGGAATATTTAAAACCGACTTTCTCGGTCTCTGCCAGAGCCTGTGCTCTCTTTAGTGCCGCTCTGAAACACAGCGCAGAATTCCCTCTGATCTACCATGCTGCTGGAATGCACAGCACAATCTGTTGTATTTTGCTCTACTTTCCAGACTTGCAAGTCAGCAGCAAAGTTAGCAAAATACAACACAGGCAGCTCTCTCCTGTGGAGGCCTGGAGTCATGAAGACTATTACAGATGCATGGCAGGAGTCTTGCTCCCGTTGCTCCAGCGGGAATGATTTTCTCCAGCTGAGTCTCTCTCCTTGTCAACAGCTCATCACGACTGCCTCAAACAGAAGACAATGGGCCCATCTGATATCTGGCCTTCGTGGTCAATTGTCCGAGTGTCTATCCCCTTGCCTGTGTATCGATTCATCTCATTCCTGCTGGAGCAGCATGCATTTCCGTTCTTATATATAGTTTTTTTGTTGTTTAACTGGGGGGTATGGTGGAATATAACATCACAAGTAGAGTGGTGTTATCCTCTGGAGATTTGCTACACAATTCATACAACAGCAGATTTCCACAGCTATCAGTGTGAAAGTCAATAGGGAAGCACGATTTGGAGTGTGTTTTCTCTGTGAGATATTTAGTTTTTTCTGCACTGTAAAAAAAAATCCATAATTTTACGATTTATTTCCAGAAAAAAAGGTGAAATAACAGGTGATAAATTACAGAAATTTACCATAAAATAACAGATCCTTAAATTGAAATTTCTTGTAAATTTTTGTAATTTAATATCAGTTATTTTATGGTTAACAGCAGTAATGCCAATGAGAAACGTGTTGGAATCAATGGATGCAACATTTTTTAAACTCATCAGGCTTTTTATTTAAAGGAAAAAAAAGAAATACATTTTACAAAACATTTTAGATAAGCAGAGTTAAAAAAAAAACTTTGTATTTTCTTGTAGTTTATCAAATGAATGTAAACAGTCAGTGTTTTTGCTGACAAAACTAACTGGAATACCGCTGACATGGTAATTACAACTTGTCACCTCGTAAGTACGAACATCCCAGGTGGACTTGAACACAGCATTAACACCAGGTGTAAAAAGACCTCAGTTTATGTAATGTCTGTTAACAGCTTTCTGACAGACATCAATTCAACACAGTTTTTGTTTCCTGGAAAGATGAATCCTCAGAACCCCGGAATTGCAATAAGTGCAATGAGCAATATATTCTTGCAGTTTGGACTATTGTAGTATGTGACTGTCTCACAGAACTAATTGTAAGTGCGTCTTTTGCTTGTTGAGATCACTCCACTGTATCTTTTTTGTGAGGCAAAGAAACAATAATATTTCTCTGAAGGGTTGTCAGGTGCTGAGGTGATGCACCCTACTGTCAGTCAGCTTGTCATTTTCACTTTCTGCTCTAACTGAGCAGATATAGTCTGCTTTTTTCATTTGTGTTTTTACTTATTTTTCTGTCTCTATCGCTCATTGAACATTATAGTTACTGTATACTTTTTTTTCCTACAATTTTTTTAAAAACATGAGTTGTTGGTAGTCCTACATTAAATGAATAGTCTCATCTAAAACACAGATTTTCCTTACTAATATCAAACTACAGATTTGTTTTCTGACAAAAGCTATAGTAACTGTATTTTTTTTTTTTTTGGCAGACACCATGGTTACCATGGTACAAGTTTGTGAGGATTATGGAAAACAGCTTAAAGCAAGTGACATTTAGTTCCAGTTCATATTGCATGCTACTGATCTTATCAGCCTTTGTTCATTGTTCAAGGACTTGACAGTGTGCATGTTTCCATTGTTCTTTCACTTGTGTGTTGTACATTTTAATGAGGGACTTTTTTTTTTTATACCTAAAATATATAATGCACCAACACTGCAGTTGTGACACCAAAACACTCTCTTTAGGATTCATAAATTTTGAAAAGCACGTTTAGATTAAAGGGAAAGTTCACCCAAAATGAAAGTTTACTTACTATGTACTCACCCTCAAGTGGTTCCAAACCTTTAGTTCCCAATTAGATATGCTTAGCATGTATAGCAGGTTTGGCATGCTGTCCCGCGAGAGAACCCTGAGCTCAGAGATATTTGAGCCCATGGCTCCCGCCCAGTCAATAAGCATATCAGGAGACCCGAGATCAGGTAGGTCTCGAGAGCTCCCCCTTTAGAAAAGGGAGAAAAAGGAGGAGATGGGGTGGAAGGGGGGATTCTTCTAAAACGAATATAGTGCAGTAAGGAAAATGATCCATTTATAGTAAACTAGGATCACTCTGGTTGGATTATTGCTGATTACAGATGAGCAGCCAGTAGTGCTCAATCATACCACATCCTTCTCTCGAAATTAGTTTATGAAACTTCACTTAGTTTCTTTTTTCTGTTTGTCACAAAATAAGGGATTTTGAGGACAGCTAAAAAGCTGTAACCACTGATATGATTCTTTATTTCTTCAATTAAATACAAAAAAGATATTTAGAAAATGTTGGAAACCTGTAACTATTGAATTCCATAGCATTTGTTTTCAATGCCCAGCAATCACACAACATTATATGATGTAGGTATTTGGCTATATTGGCAAAATCCAATGTCAGTTTAACTTCAAATGATGTCAAAATAAGACGTCAGTATAACATCAGTAGACGTTGATCTTTGGTTGGTTTTAGGTTGTGGCATTAACTAACCAAAGCCCAACATCATCTAAACGACATAATATGACGTCCATACAATGTCAAAGTCTAACATCAGTAGACATCAATCTTTGGTTGGTTTAAATTTGTGGCATAGCTAAATAAAATCCAACATCATATTAACATCATAATGTAACATCCATATAATGTCAAAGTCTAACATCAGCAGACATTGATCTTAGATCGGTTTTACGGTTGTGGTATTGACTAACCAAAGTCCAACGTCATCTAAACATCATAATATGACGTCCATTCAACATCAAAATGTAACATCAGTAGACGTTGAAATTTGGTTGGTTTAAATTTGTGGCATCAACTAACTAAAATCCAACATCATATTAACGTCATAATGTGACGTCCATAAAACGTGAGTATAACATTAGTAGACATTAGTAGACATTGAATTTGTGGCATGTTGGGGTAAACGTCAATCTGACGTCATGTTGACGTCCTGTACCTGCAGGGTGATTACCGGTTTCCAGCAATTTTCTAAATGTCTTCTTTTGTGTTTTATAGAAAATATATACACATAAAGGGATGAAATGATAAGTAAATTACAGAATTTTTATTTTTGCGTGAATATATATTTTAGAATAATGTAGCCTTTTTTTTTTTTACATTGCTATAGTTTGACAGGTTGTATAACAATGTTAAGTGAATATAATATGGACTGAATTAACTATCATAGGAAGTGTAAAAACATTTTGTACAGTGCACTTCTGTTATAGAAACACAAACATATCTTGCCATACTGTAATTTAGTTTGAAAACTTCAGTCTGAGAGTCAGATCTGCCACATATGAAGCAAATTCAGAAGAATTCCTCAGAGGCAGCGCACGGTCTGTTTTACATCATAACACATCACATCATGAAATATTTATAGTTTCCTTCGGGTATGAAATTCTATATCTTGCACCCAGGAGTATATAGTAACACTTCCTCGGGGGTCTCTAGACACGTCTGACTCCTGCTGTTCATCAGTGTTATCACTCTGATGGATGCTTACAGTCCTGTCAGCATAATTGGATGTGTTTCTAAAGGCAGCGCCTCACTTCCGCTCATTCTGACCTCTTTGAAAAGTACTGTAAGGGGAAAGTTGTAGATGAATCCAACAGGACAAGGCTTGTCTGCTCAGGTGCCTTGATCCGTGTAAACATATTGAGTTTGTTGTTTTGTTTTTCAAGCCACTGGCCTCTGATGACTTTCTGATGCAGCCTTTCATTTCCAAAACAAAAACATAAGATGCAGTAAAAAGATTATATCTACTATAAAGATCAAACTCAGTCAAAATATTTCTCTGAAAATATATTCAAGCATAGTGTTTTTTTACACACAATATCATTGTAAACAAAAGTCAATGGATTTTAGAAAAGTCAAATTTTCACAAAAGATAAAAACAGTCAATCATGTGTCAATGTTTTATTTTGTTGACCTTTTAAAAATGTGCATATTATGTGCTAACCTTTATTTATTTATTTACTTATTTAGAAGAGTGTTATTCACTACCATACCCCAACTGAACAATAATTTTGATTAGACCAATATTAGGGGTGTAACGATTCCCCTGAGTCATGATTTAGTACAATTCACAATACTAACCTCACGATTCACGAGTTGCCTCAATTGTGGGTGACACTTTACTGTCTGGAGTAGTATCAGTGTGTGGGAGACAGATATATTAGAGGAACACTTTATAAGGGCAGTATAGCTGCACCCCTCCGCTTTTATCAAGGCAGCGCCACCGTAATTTCAGCTGGCAAATCGCCCGCTCAACAACTGACAGAGTGTGAGAATAGGCATCATTGTATCTGCGCTCTTGGTCAGTTTGTGGGTTGTTGAGGGGGGTTAACAGCCACGTCTTTAATGGATAATCTGAAATGACTAATTACCCAGTCATCATCGTGGGCCAGAAAATCACTGTGATCCCTAAAAACGCTTTCCCTTCAGGTTCGACCATTGACGAACTCTTCTATTAAGGCCAACATTGCCATTGCCATAGACCAAGGGTTGTATACATTTACAAATGCTTTATATCTCAAATTGCTAAAAAATTATTAGCAATGTTTTTCACATGTGTTGGTGTGATACTTTGTAGTGCGCAAGTTAATATAATTGCCTCTAGGAGTTGCCAATGGAAAAAAAAAAACAAACACAAGAAATACACGTACGCCAGACATGAAGTTGGCGTGGAGCAACGTACATTCTCACGTTAATTTCATCAATAGTAAATCCAAACGTGAGCGTAAAACCTGGCGTACACAAAGTTTTTGTGCGTACACAGCGTTGATCAGGCACGTGCACACTTAGGGCTCAACCTGTGCAGTGCACATGCCCTTTTTAGTCTTGGATAGAAAGTGCCCTCCCAAATGATCAAAAGTGCCCCCGTAACACCCCCCCACCCCCCCACCCCCAGCCCCCACCGCCCTTCAGTAGGTGCTCGACAACACGGCTCTTGCAGTGCACATGCCCTTTTTAGTCTTGGATAGAATGTGCCCTTCCCAAATGATCAAAAGTGCCCCCGTAACAGCCCCCCCCAACCCCCCCACTTTACAGTACGCGTGTGACAACAACAACCAACAACTAATTCAGAATTGTAGTCAAAATAACAGGCAAGAGGTCAGAAGACAGGCGGCAGGAAGGGATAACTAGATAAACAAGGCGAAGGTAAAAACATGGAAAAACAAGACAAAGGAAAGGCAATGTAATGCCACTTACAGTAAACAAGACTTGGCGATAGGAGTGAGTGTGTGTGCTGCTTAAATAGTGTGTTTAATCAGTCCTTGACAATCCTCCGGTGGTGCGTGTGTAATCAGTCAGAATATGGAACTTGTGTGAGCGGCCTGCATGAATGGAGATGTAGTCCAAAAATGACAGATTTGTAGTCGTAAGCTATTGTGCACATATCTATGGAGGTCAGATCGCTGGTGATCATGACAATAGAAATCTGTGACAGTAGTTTTTCTCTGTGCTGACGGTTTATGTGCATTGTATTTGTTGTTCTGTTAGTGTAAGTAAACGTATTTTAGCTGTATTTGCACAGTTTGTGTTTTGTCTAGCGCACTTCACCGCTGTCATTTTACTCTTTCTCCCTACCTCTTGCTTGCCGCTTTTGTGCCAGTAAAGCGAGTTTGCGCCTGTTTACACAGCGCCCCCTCTTTTCAAAAAATGTATTGCGATTTGTTCAACATTTCTATCGATTTGAATCGTTACATATTTGAATCGACTTTCACCCGGTGAATCTTTTCATCCCTAACCAATATGGAAGCACTTTCCACCACATAACTCCATGTAGATTTTTCTGTCTAATCACGTGCACAGTATACATTTGCTCTTTTCTATTGTTACTATTAATTGCTAAATCTTAAATAAGATCATGTAAAACAAACGAATAAACAAAAAATGATTGGTAATGAAAATCTGTTAAAAACCAAGCCAGGCTCATTCTGAAATCGTAGTCCCATGGACGTTTCTGGAGACCCTGAAATACATCCCGGAAGGTACGTACTTTTGCAGTTTTTGTTTTTGCGAACCTGTGAGAGGCCGCTGTGTGCGCTTTTTCATATCTCGAACATCTCTCGCAAGTGCCATTCGCGCCCTCGCTGTTCTCGCGTGAACCCACCAGAGGCCGCTGTCTGACTGACTAAATGATTGACTGTGCGACCGGCCAATCAGCTGACCCACCCTCCTCCTTCCCTAAACCCAACCAATTTTACCGATTGACCCACCCAACCTTCCCTAAACCCGAGGAACAATTTAGAAAATCCGGCTAGAAAAAGAAAAGCCCTCGTCTGAATTTTTCACCACGTTTTCGGATTTCACCACGTTCTCACCCTGTTATGAACTCGTTCACTTTATTTTTTGGATTTTGTTTTTGTCTTACCTGATTTCTGGAACTGCTCTTCCCCAGACTCGAACCCGGTCGCCGTGGTCAACTCCACCTCTCTGCATTTGAAGTCTGCCAAAATACACGATGAGCTGACTGGACAAACTGGTAGTGGCGGGAAAGCCCTCCACACGGAGGTAAGCGGTCAGCTGGTAAGCGCGAAAAGGAATGGCGTCACACCGCCTCGTAGCGTTCGCTTAAAAAAATAAAATGCAGCCATATGTACCTCCCGGGATGTATTTCACGGTCTCCAGAAACATCCACGGGACTACGTTTTTTAGAATGAGTCTGAGTTGCAAAAAGGTGCCTCATTTTAAATGCGCAGTGCTTACTAAAAGGCATAAAATAAGTTTGTTTGGATTCCTTTAATTACGTATTCTGCAGATGTTTCATATCTATATAAAATATTATAAGGTTGTTTGAGTTGCAGAGGTATCAAAATCTATTCAGTATAATTTCCATGCCGACTGAGCACTGATATTTCTTTGAATGGCTTCTTTTAAGTTCCATTTCTCAAGTATTGGGCATATTTAGCCATTTAACCTTCACAATATAGTGTTATCTTCCAGTGCCAGTTATCAGGACTGTCCAGACAGACAAGATTTATGCAATTTCCCACCCTCCAGTGCAGAATGAGATAGGGATTTGGATGTTTTCAAAAAAACAAGGGTTCATTTCTGGGTAAAGAGCGGCTATGATCAAAGATGTGCGTGTATTTGGTGAGAGCAGCTGGAAGAAGGGGAGCTATTAATAAGTAATGCTTAATGCTCGGAGCTGGAGCAGTTTCGCACAATTCCTCTACTTTGTTAATCCATTTTGTCTCGATGGAGGCTCTTTTGAAGGTTGTGAACAAGTGAGGCAAAGAGGAAAGGTATTAACCCGGAGTGAGTCTAGCTCGATAAACAGGAAACAAAATCGCCTGTGTGTAGGGAAGTGAGGTCAAAGGTGACATGAGCCCACGAAAAGAGTGAGTAACCCTGTCACTGAAGATGGAAAGAGAAACAGAACAGACAAGGAAGATGCATTCTAGAAAGCAGATGAGGAAACGACACTTGTGGGATTTTCAATCATAATGTCAGGCTTACGGATGTAATAAAGTCTGGAATCTGCACCGTGTTCATCCGCTCTTCTGCAGGAAAATTAAAACGATCCCCATCGATGGCTAATTTTCAGTATCATGGCGTCAGCCCAGTGCATATCCAGCTGCGACAGCTGGAACAAACTGAAGTCACTTGTTATCCAGCAAACACGAACAAGACACACACTAACAGTAATATCCCAATCTGTTTGATCAGGGGGAGGAATGCAGCTGGCTGGAAACTCCCCAGAAATCCCTCGTCCCATGTGATTGATTTGGAATCCTCTGTGGCTGCTCAGTGCCCAGTATTTTTTAGGTGTTTACGATAGACCAAAAATACAGACACTAACATGTGACAAGATATATTTTCAAGCTTTAATTAATACGTTCATATAGTGCTTAACATTTTACACAGTGTATACTGTATATTTCCTCACATAGTAAGTGTTTGGAATTGACAAAAGTTTTACATTTACTAGTTCTTAACCCTTTTACTGCCTCAACAAGAAAATAATTTAGCTCCTAATGTAACTAGTTTACACACTCAATGCATTTCTAAACATACCATATTTTCTAAAAAAGCAATCTCTACCAAATGGTAGATGTGTCGACTTATGGTAAAAGTCATTCATTTATTCATTTCCTTTTCGGCTTAGTCCCTTTATTAATTTGGGGTCGCAACAGCGGAATGAACCGCCAACTTATCCAGCATGTGTTTTACACAGCGGATGCCCTTCCAGCTGCAACCCATCTCTGAGAAAAATCCATAGACACTCATTCACACTCATACTCTACAGACAATTTAGCCTACACAATTCACCTGTACCGCATGTGATTGGACTTTGGGGGAAACCGGAGCACCCGGAGGAAACCCACATGTACACAGGGACAACATGCAAACTTCACACCAAAACACCAAATGACCCAGCCAAGGTTTGAACCAGCGAACTTCTTGCTGTGAGGCGACAGCACTACCTACTGCGCCACTGTGTCGCCTACTTATGATAAAAATACTGGAATTAATACATACTGTATACTATGAAAAATCAGAAATTATGAAGTGCACGACCAATGTATTTAAAAAAACACTAAGGGCCCTATCATACACCAGGTGGAATAAGGCGCAAGACGTGTTTGCCCAGATGTGTTGCTATTTTCAGACCAATGCAGCTTTAATTTTCTCGTTTTCCACCTCGTTGTTTAAATAGCAAATCCATTTGTGATACTTTGTGGACTCATGGGTGTTCCAGTGTAGAAAAGAGGTGTGTCAAGGCACATTTTTGGCGTGTTGCTATTTTAAGAAACTAAAATAGACTGTGCAATAGACCAGCTGAAAGCAGGTCTCAAGTCCAGCCTAGAGCGCGTTAGTTGTGTGCCTCGCTTACACATTGCTTAATATACACTGGATGTACAGCAATACACAAATATCTTTACAAATGAAAAAGAATTATTACAAAAATTTTTACTTTCTACATAAATATAAAAACCACTGCGTCCATGCCTTTTTCATGTCGGGAAGGCTTTTTTGAGTTTATTCATGATAATTTGCTTTTGTCTAATGTTATTATTAGTATTAAAAGACATAGGACATGTTTTTGGATATAACCTTTTTGACTACACTTAGTAGAATTAGTTTTGAAACAAATCTTTGTGCTTAACAAACAAAATTAATTATGTAAGCTAACGGATGTCTGTGCGTATAAAACCATTTCCTTTTCCATGTAATAGAGAAAGTGAAAGTAAAGGAAGATTGGAGGAGGCTCATTCTTTATCTTGCCGCATATGGTCTGTTTTTTCTCACTCGTTTAGTTTTTCCACTTACAAAGTCTGCCATGTAAATAGCAAATGTGCTATAGCGCGATGCAACTAACTATTAAAGGGTATGGGAGATGAGACTCTGATTGGTTTATTTTCTAAAAACACCCATAACTCATTAAGAGAATAAACACATCCCTGTTAGACCATGCGTCGCAGCGCAAAGCGGAACTTTCCATCCTTAAAATAGCAAAAGTGGATTCATACGCACCCTTAATGTTTTTGCGCCCTGCACTTTAGACTTTGCGCTTAGATTGTTAAAATAGAGCCCTATATCATCTTTATTTTTTAAAGTATGCAATAAAATATTTCAGCTTCTCATTTAACTTTTATCATTTCATTTTATCAAGTGTATCATTTAATATTTTTACAATAAAACTAAAATAAAGTGTAATAGTGCAACAGAATTGACCAGCAGTTAAAGGGGTAAATTATCTTTCAAATCTCTTGATGAAATTGAACATTTTGTCCATGATCACACAATACCATTAGGCTGTTTTATAATGTTTTTGGTCACTTTTGCTTTTAAAGGGGACCTATTATGCCTCTTTTACAAGATGTAAAATAAGTTTTGTATGTTCCTAGAGTGTTTATGTGAAGTTTCAGCTAAAAAAAAAATCACAAATAATTTTTCATATTTCTTTTTTGATCCAAAGTGTGCTGTTTTTGTAACTGTCACTTTTCAAATGAGATTGTGAAAAGCTGGAAAGGTCTAAAGTAGTGGTTCAGAAGGTGGTCTATGATGACTGTAGTGTTCATTTGTGCATTCGAAAAATTCAAAATGCCACTTAATGTTCTCACTGAGGGCCTCTTTTTGAAGTACTTTTTGCATTCCTGTTTTTGAGGAAGGATGTGCCAAATCTTTTAACTTGTCCGGGTTTCCAGATCTTCTCCTATGCTTAGGCAAGAAACTAAGTCTAAGTCAACATCCCAGGAACCTTTGTTTTTTACCGAAATTTGGTGGCACTGGCTTCTGTTTCTGAGCCTTCATCAATAACAGTATCACAAGTACTGCTGCATATTAGGGATGCAAAAATTGCAGTTTTCTTTTTTGTGTTCCCAGGTTTAATGGCATACAGTTGCAATCATAATTATTAGCCCCCCTGTTTATTTTTTACCCAATATCTGTTTAACAGAGAGAAGATTTTTTCAGCACATTTTTAAACATAATAGTTTTAATAACTAATTTCTAATAACTGAGTTATTTTATCTTTGTCAAGATGACAATACATAATATATTACTTATTACTGTATATCCAAAGATTCCTCTGCATCCTCTTCTTCATAGATCCTTAGTGAGCCTTCATTCTCCAAACCAGTCGAAGGTGAGAGCAGGACTAAAGAACTAATAAATATTGTGCTGGATAATGATTTGTTCTTGCTGGCCCCACTAACTTGAGTTGGTACATTGCTCCCACTGTTGGTATTACATCGAAGGGTTTTGGTGGAGATGACACTGAGGAAACACTGGTTGGCTGTGCCGTTGCCAGGTGAGCTCATGAGGCCACAGGCCTGGCGAATTCTCCACTCTTTCCTGAGGGTACTCCCTGCTGGTCGGCATGGAGGCCTCGTGTTTTATCGTGCAAAGATTCCCGATTTCTTTATCTTGTGGTTTAGGGTATGGCTTGAGGTGCATGTTGTTCAACTTCCAGACTGGTGGCAAATTAGAGACCTGCAATCGTGATTTCCAGTTAGGGGTGGGGTTGGCAGTAGGCTCCTCCCTCTTGTTGTGAGCGACGTCTCAAAAAACAGAAGAACTCAGGACTCCAGCCCAGCCTGGGCAAAAATAAAATAAAGTCGGAATGAAGAGATGAATTCAGTTGCTGAGAGGGAAACTCTTTGTTGCCTTGTTCTTCTGTTAACACCGGAGTAAATTCACCTCATCTGAACATAGGTCCTTTCGGACTCAACGCTTCATGTCTGTGTGGTTGTGTGTGATCAGATCAGGTCAAGTTGCTGACATTATCTTTGGAAGGTACGTCATGAATACTCACGGCTGTCTACACTAATGAGGGAGAGATATCCACTAATGAGTGGAACTTCCTCCTGATGACATGTCCAAAGGGAGAATGTCATCAAAGTGTTTCTGCAGACTGTTTTTATAAAGTATGATTAAAAAAATAATTACATTTTTACTATTAGAGGCTGGGCTATATTCACACACTGTTGATTTTTTTTTAATTAATAGATATTTTCTGTGAAAAGGGATTTTCGCATAATAGTTCCCTTAAAGGTACAACTCTTGCTACTAATAAACTATTAACTATGACTTGTTAGCTGAATAAACTATGGTTAGGTTAGGGTATTAGATAGCATTAGGGATGTAGAATTGAATGCATGCAGAATATGTACTTTATAAGTACAATTAAACAGCCAATATCTTAATAATAGGCAGGTAATACCCCAAAAGTTAATAGTGAGAAATGCTACTTAAGCTAAAGTTACCATGTTTTTATAGAGGTAAATGTTATAGGTAAATAAAACTAATATGTATGCAATAATGTTTAAATATTAGGTCACACTTTATTTTGATGGTCCGTTTGTTGAATTAAAGTTACATTGCATCTACATGTCAACCAATTTAGGTTGGGATTAGAATTAGGTTTAGTGTTAGTTTACACGTGCTTGCTTAGTCTCTTCTAGTGAGTTAAATGTCTGTTGAATGTCTGTATCAACTTATATTAAGCAGACAGTCTACTAAAAAAATGTTACCAAAAATTACATTCTAAGTTTCTAACTGATAAACAGAGAGTAAAATAATTATAATCTATTTAAAGATTTGGATCTATTTAAAGATTGTTTATTTTAAGGATATTTAAAACTATAAAAATAGCCTTAGCAAGACAGAACACACAGTCATTTTATATTCAAAGCATTTTTATGATAACATACTAATAACACAATATTTATGACACAAAATCTTTAGATCAGGGAAAATATTTCAATGAATTCATATTCTACTATAAAAATAAACACAGGGCCCAAATTAAGTAGATGAAGTAACATCCAATTATTTAGAAGACATCGAAAAAGAAGGTGTATGAAGACTATTTAAAGATTTGTATCTGATATAAGTGACATTATCTATTATTAATTGTTTATTTTAAGGATATCTAAAACTTTAACAATTGCCTTAGCAGGACAAAACACAGTCATTTTATATTCAATGCATTTTTAATTATAACGTACTAATAACACAATATTTATAGCACAATATTTTTAGATAAGGGAAAATATTTCAATGGATTCATATTCTACTATCAAAGATAAACACAGGGCCCAAATTGAATAGATAAAGAAACCTCCAATTATTCAGAAGACATCGAAAAAGATGGGGTATGAAAGCAATAATAAATGTTTGGGAAATGATGAACGATAATATTGCACCACTTGCCAGAAAATATCATTTCTAGAGTTCAGCATGCTGATGACAGAAACATGATTAAGAGATGCTTTTCTGTGAGTGTAAAACACAATGCCCAGACTGGCAGCCGGTCCATGTGAGCAACAATTCGTTCCTCTTCACAATCATTGGTCTTTGTCCAAGTTTTTCTAGCTTGAGCAATTTGGCTCAGCAGAATTGATGAAAATTCCAGTGTCAGGACATGGAACGCTGATAAAGACTTGCTTACAGAGACCCTCAGCTGTAATTGCTGTCAAATATTGTGCTTCTTTGTGGTGTAAGGCAAAACCTTGCTGTTAATAACAGACGAAAGAATGTATGTTCTTTGAGCCCTGATACTAATTTGGTGGTGTGTAAAGCATTGCTTAATGCACCAGCCGACTATCTGACATTGAGATAAATAGGAATGCTAATGGTTCTCCCCATTTATTGTAGACTTTGAATACTGGTTACTGAGTTGACAGGTTTGTGTAAACAATCTACATTCGCCAGGACTTTTTAAACAGACTACTGCCACAGAAATACACATCAAAATTAGACAGCTCATTAAAACCTCCTTGCTGTATGTGACTGTTTTATATTCAAACTCATTCTGCAGTCTTTGCCAATTTGACAACAATTAATAGGGTTTCCCTTATTTTAAAGTTTATATAAGCTTGTATTAAAGGGCCATGAACCCCCCTCCCTACCGTCTCCGCAGGGTGTTTACACACCTCTAGTTTGAATAAAGTCAGGAAAGTGGGTGTGTCCAGCTTTGTCTAGGTGGGATTTGTGCAAGAGGCAAGGGTTTGCATGAAAAGGGGAGTTTCATTACGTTCACCTGCTGATTTTCACAATGGCAACACAAACACAGACTCTGGGAGATAGACAGTGTCTATGTTTACATGGACATTTGGGATCAAATTGTTTGCCTTAATCTGAATAAGACAATAAGATGTTAAGGTGTTTACATGAGTTGCTCTTTGAATGTTGCTTTCCTGATCCTGTTTTAGATGTTAAATCACATAGATCGATTAACGTCATTGCGTCACCACACTATCCACACTTCCTCCCGGGATTTGTGTAATTTTGGGTGTTTCATTCTTAATTTATCGACTTTAACTGTAGTTTGGCACTTTCACTTTTCATTCAGGAACATTTCATTCATGCCCATTGTGACAAACAAGACATCAGATGTGAGTATGAACTGCTGGAATTTGATGCTGCAAACCATATGGGAGAAAAAAATACTCAGCATTTCTCAGTTGATGCAGAGACTCTGTAGTTGCAGAGAATAGAGTCAAACAGCCGTGTGTGTATAGACTATCCTGTCACAAAATGCTGCGAAAATCATACACAGTGAAAATCCTACACAACGGTAATAGTTTGATTGCGGTGTTTACTTGTTTACATCCGGAGAGCAGCATTTACAGCGGACCTTTCAATCCACAATATTGTAGTGATATTAACGTACTGTAAACTTAGTAACTAATTTATTTTTATTAAGGTATGTCTTTAAAAACTGAAAGCGTACTGCTGACAATACTAACAATCACACACTTACCAAATCTGTAGACTGGACAATCAACAACAACTGGAACCACGTCTTGTTTTTAAAAGAAGACGAGTAACAATCCGGATTTCACCATTTCAAGATGTGAAAAGCTCTTGGGTAAAAAAAAAAAGTTCCTTACGAACATATTTCTGTCGCGTGTTAGCAGACCACTGTAATCCACAAATGTGGGTCCTCACGACAGCTTTGCTCTTATAGCGGGAAAATGGAAACAAAACCTTCACTGTGGCACATTTATAAACACAACACTGATGACCCATGTCTCCAAACAATTCTTCTTCTTCCACTTGTTTTAATTACAGTTGGCAACACAACGTGGCGTCTGTCTGACGTGTCTTCGAAACTGTATCATGCATATTAATGAAGTTGCACTTCGTTCACAATAGAGCATGCTGATTGGTTTAAACCAAGTCTTTCTCATGAATTAATGCTGAAAACTTAAATACATCATGTTGTATGGGCCAGTACAGAGATGGAGTCTACACGCTGGAATTTTCACAAGGATCTAATTGCTGTGTCAGAGCTTCAAATTTTCTCTTCAAACTGGAAGAACGAATTTGCTCGAAATAACGCAAAAACATCAAATTTTCACTTTTTTTGTGAAATAGATGTGTCCTAATAGTGTTTTTAGCAATGTGGGACACATATATGACTGTTAACATCTCAAAAAATTTAAAAAATTTATTTTGGTGTTTCGTGACCCATTAAGGGTAGCATGCTAAAGGGTTAGCTTAATTTCATCACAGAAAGGACTGCAAATCTTGTTGTCCACTCATGTCTGGACCAAAAAGCTGCACATGAACACACCAAACGGACGCCAGCTGACTGAAAAGAGAGCTTGCATTATGTATGCACAAGAGAATTTGTCTTTCTGCACCCATAGATGAAACAAGTCTGTTTTCACATTCTCTTCAAATGAAGATTTTTCAAGGACACATTACAAATGAAATGATCATTTTCCTGATTACACCAGCTACAGCAGCAACATGGCTGAAAAACCGAGCAAGGAGACTCACGATTGTAAAAAAAAAAAAAAACTGCATTAATATGAATTTGAACTACAAACAAGCATGTTACAGTCACGATCTTTAAATAAATTAACCAAAAAGCTATTTTTCTTTGTTTTTTAACGCATTAGACTTTTCAAAATACAGCTAAATCAAAAGTCTAATGATAGTCACTTAAAAAAAACTGCTGCAAAATATTTCACAATATATTTTAAATTCTGATAACCGTACTCAGTGCCTGACAGAATAGGCCAGTCTGTCGGAAAAGTCTAATGGAAGGGGAATTAGCATTTCACAGCATGTCTGGTATAACTTTAGTGTTGTTTTGTGGTGAACACTGTGTAAATGCACAATAAAGTTTTATGTCTTTTGCAACATGATACCAGATGTAACAGGGACCCCTGAGGAATCCCAGAGAATCAGCATTTGTCCAAATTTAGCACTAATTCAGCATTCGTCCAAACAGCATTCCTCCAAATTCAGCACTAAAGAACTTTGCGAGCGCATCAAATCACACTGAATGTGATTTTAGTTTTGAAAACATGAGACATAGCTTTTTGGTTGACATAAGTAAGGAGCAGTGCATGGCACTTTTTATGTTACCAGGCAACCACTGTATCAATGGTCTTAGTGCCGGAATGCACAAGGTCGAAAATGAATTTGAAATTAATAGAAATGGGACTGGACCTGTATCATATCTGGTAAACCAGGCATATCTTATTAGGAACATGCCTAAAAAGATTTAAAAAAAATTGAACATGCCTTAGCCACAAACATTCTATTTAGATATCAGAGAACAATGTTTTATCAATAGCATATTGTATCAATGCATTCTATGGCACCTTTAAACTCATGAATATCTACAAAAATAAAAAAAATCATGGTTTATAGAATAAGTGAAAGGGAAGCACAAACATTCGTTTAACAGTGTTTCATTCTTTCAGAATGGTCTTCTTCTCTGATCATGTGAGCTGTCAGATGTGATCTGCGGTCTGTTAAAGTCAGTCAGATGTGTGGGTTTGGCTTTGATTCAGTCCACAGTGTGAGTCTGCCACCCAGTTCAGTGCTGAGATCCCCATGAACAAACACAATTCTGTCAAGCCAGACACATTTGTGTCAATTAGTGTTTGTGTGTGTGTTTGTGTGTGTGTGTGTGTGTGTGTGTGTGTGTGCGCGTGTTATTGGTGTTATTACATTACTTAAGCATTTTTGTTCGGTCTTGTTTGCTGATTCATGGTGGAAATGTTGTATTTAGCTTGGCCTACAGATGTGTAAGACTGCATATTGTGAATGCTTGGGGTTTTTGCTTGTTTTAAAGTTGTGTGCTGTTGCACATCTCATACATTTGTCCATTTTTTAACTTGCTTAAACCTGTTAAAATTTTAACTTGCAAAAATAATTGTAGTTGTAATAATATAGTTGATGCTTAGACATACTGTAGTGCGGCACAGTGGCTCAGTGGTTACAACTGTTGCCTCACAGCATGAAGGTCGCTGGTTTGAGTCCCATCTGGGTCAGTTGGTGTTTCTGTGTGGAGTTTGCATGTTCTCCCCGTGTTGGAGTGGGTTTCCTCTTGGTGCTCCGGTTTCCCCCCATAATCCAAAGACATGCGCTCTAGGTGAATTGAATAAACTAAATTGCCTGAAGTGTATGAGCGTGAATGAGTGTGTATGAATGTTGCCCAGTACTGGGCTGGAGCGGGAAGAGCAACCGCTGTGTAAAACATATGATGGATAAGTTGCCAGTTCATTCTGCTGTGGCAACTGCTGAATAATAAAGGGACTAAGCTGAACTGAAAATAAATGAATAAAGGACTTTTGTAGTGTAAACACATTTGATGTACAGTTGCAATCAGAATTATTGAACCCCCTTTAAATTTCTTTTCATTTTTAAAGATATTTCCCTAATGATGTTTAACAGAGCAAGGAAATTTTCACAGTTGTCTGATAATATTTTTTCTTCTGGAGAAAGTCCTATTTGTTTTATTTCTGAAAGAATAAAAGCAGTTTTTAATTTTTTAAAAACCATTTTAAGGTCAAAATTATTAGCCCCTTTAAGCTATCTTTTTTTTCAATAGTCTACAGAACAAACCATTATACGATAACTTGCCTAATTACCATATTGTGCCTGGTTAGCCTAATTAACCTAGTTAAGCCTTCACTTTAAGCTGTATGGAAGAGTCTTGAAAAATATCTAGTCAAATATTATGTAGCCTACTGTCATCATGGCAAAGATAAAATAAATCAGTTATTAGAAATAAGTTATTAAAACTATTATGTTTAGAAATGTGTTGACAAAATCTTCTCTCTGTTAAAGTTCCCAGAAATTGGGGAAAAAAGTAAACAGGGGGCTAATAATTAGGGGGGGGGGGGGATCAAAATCAATAATTAATTGCAACTATGTGGGAGGGTTAATAATTTTGATTGCAACTATGTGGGGGGGTTAATAATTTTGATTGCAACTATGTGTTCGAAGAGCAATGAAAATCCACAAAATCTCTGCCTGCTGAACAAAAAATGATAATCATAAGAAAGCAAAGCAAAATATTTTTACTGTACTTCACTTCCTTTGGAGTTGTTGATGACGTAACATAGGACTGTTCATTTGAAAGTGATGTACTATAGTGTGAGACAAAGTGAAAGGTCTTGAAAATCTAAATGCAAGAAAGTCACAAGAGATGCATCCTGTCATGCATCTTGCTTAACCACTTTTGATTAGCTTACTGAAAAGCTACACTGCAAATATAAGTCTTTCTTTTCTGATTTTTCAGTCGAAAAAAGTTTTCTGTATTTTATTTTTATATGCTTTTGTATTTGTAGTTTCCCCCCTTTATGTAAACTTTTAAATTGCATTATGAGACCTTAAAAAGTTTGAAAAAAGTGACTTTTATTAACATTCTAATAGTAAGTATATTGTCTGGCTTGTTGTTAATATTACAATAATACAATACAAAAACCTTGTAATAAGCTGCCACTACAGTTTCTGTTATTTTGCAGACTTATTTCTCTATATATGAAGCTTTGTACAAGATCTTTGGCCAGCGGAGAAATTAAAATGGTCGTGCCGAACTGAGTCTGGTTCTCTCAGGGTTTTTTTTTCTTAACTCTTCTATTGGTGAAGTTTTTTTTTCCTCTCCGCTGTCGCCACTCGCTCGCATGGTTCAGGATTGGTAGAGCTACGCATCGATGAATTTGCTCTTCAGTGTTTGGACTCTCAGTAATGATTTCAAATCACACTGAACTGAGCTAAACTGAACTGAACTGAACTTAAACACTAAAAACTGAACTACACTGTTCCAGTTACTATGACCATTTATGTGAAGCTGCTTTGACACAATCTACATTGTAAAAGCGATATACAAATAAAGCTGAATTGAATTGAATTGAATTGGATATATTATTTCTTATAAATTTTATTATTTCAAACGACTAAAATGTTAATAAAAATCATGTTGTTAGTTAAATTTTATATATTAAAAGTCAACAAAGTAGAGATCAAGGCCCCATCGTGCAATTCATAACCGTAAATAAACGGAAGACCCTTGTGAATCACACAATATGGAAACAGTGTAGTAGTGTAGTAGTGTAAAATACTATGCACAATTATAGTGTAGCTTCATATAGCATTGTATTGTACAGCTATAGTTTGTAGAAAACAGGCTCATTTGAAATTCTGGTATTGTGTCGTGTCCAGGAAGGAGTTTAGAATAATGTAATGTTGTTTAGGGTCCATAGTGTGGTTATGTATTGCATTGTAGTGTGTAGGGTAATATAGTGTGCAGTATATTTTGCTGCTGCTCTCTGGAGTTCTGGATCAGCTCCTGACAGGATCTTGGCAGCAGCAAACGTAAACACATTTCTGTGCCATTCCTGAGCAGCAAGACTCTCCCTGTAACAACACACACACGCACACACACACACACACACACACACACACACACACACACGCACGCACGCACGCACGCACGCACGCACGCACACACACACATTCTGTGCAGCACAGCTCCGCTCTATTCTCTTAAAGCCACAGTATTTATTGCTTCAGAAATTCCTTACATCTGTGCACTCCCGCTATTCCATACCACACTTATCATACTGCTTTCAAGTGTTCACTTCCTAGAATTGGCCACAGTGTGTTTTAAACGCTTGTGTACATATGTCAAATAATGAGGCCATTAGTCCTAACTAACTCATCAAGTTGTCTGGTTCGTTAAGTTGTGAATGAAAGATGTCATCTCAAGGATTTATAGATTTTGTATTAGCAGGCATGAAGTAGAATAGAGTCTCTGAAGTACACACACGCATACACACACTTTTGTATAACTGGAAACCCAAGGCAGAACGTGGCTGGAGATTTGCAGTCCAGCTGAGCACACATAGGTCAGAGGTCCATCTGTTACTGAGCAACATGACAAAACTCTCTGTGCTTGCATTAGGTGTCATTTTCTTTTCTTTTTTCAACTTTCCCCGAGGTCCACTTATAATGCTAAAGTTTTCGTGCCAGATATTACGTTTTTGACTCTGAGCCTTTCTTAAGTGCTGACTGCGATTAAGTTGAAATAAGTTCTTTTTTTAAGTTGTTGTGCTGTCAGTTATATGGAAACATTTTTTCTTAACTGTAGTGGTGTATGAAGCAGAGGTTGTCTGCATGCACAGCAAAATCCTCGGAGTAACATTTTTTCAGTTCAGAGAATATTTGGTCCCTCTCTAAATTGAGTAAAAGTTACACAGCAGAGTTAAAGTTAATGAGACAATGAAGGGATTAATAAAGTGATGATTGAGCCCTGATGATGAACACCTGTTCAAATACAAAAACAGAGAAACACAAAACTACAACTGACTTCAGTCACAGCCGTAGACGAAATAAACTGAAATAAAACACAACAAATCTCTCAAAATCTCAGCAGAGGATCATTAAGCAACTCCACAAACAACAGCTTTGCATATTAACAACCTGTGTGGCCTTATTTCTGCCACACTCTACAAAATTCAATAAAATGATATTATTAAAAATCAACTAAGTCATTTTTTACAACAACAATGAAAAAACAACAACACCCCTTTGTGTTTTAAGCTGTCAACATTGAGGAGAACAGTAGTTGCTTTACTTGGACTCTGACTCGATTTCTAATGTTAGTTTCTCTTTGTTTGCCAAACAGTGTATTGTGGCAAATATTGCATAAAGAGACCAATTGTGCTCTGGATAATTGGTTGTGGCGATTTAGTAAAATTGATTTTGACCTATTAAGTTTAAATAATGTTTTATTACAAAAGTAGCACTGTATTAAGAAAATACTCAGCAACTCAGAACTCACATTCATAAACCATAAAACACATAAAATACAATAAAAATCATGAAACACATTGAACATCTGAAACACTCAAAAACACACAGATATAAAGAATCAGCGTATGCCTCTCAACTATGGTGAGTTTTTTTTCCTACAGTAAAAATCTACAAAAGAAATCAAGTCAAAGAGCCCAAGTAAATCAACAACTTTTCTCCATGATTTGTTTTTCGTTTGTGAACATCTAACAGAAATAAAGTCAAACAGGTAAGTAATAAGCAAAGCTGCTGCTGTCTGAAGTCAGTTTTAGTGTCATGTTTCTCTTGTTTCTGCTTATTAACAGCAGATGTTTGTCATCAGGGCTCAATCATCACTTTATTAATGCCTTCATTGTCTCATAAACTTTAATTCTGCTGCGGTGTAACTTTTACCCAATTTAGAGAGGGACCAAATATTCTCTGAGCTGAGTACATTTTACTCTGAGGATTTTGCTGTGTCCACTTGTAATTAGTCTGTTCTTATAGACAAAACTCTACCCTAAACCTAACCAATAACCTTTATAAAAGTGAATATGGTGTAAAAAGGAATTTCATAGAGCAATTTTGGGTGCGTTTGCAATGACTTGTATGCAAATGCCAGCACTGTAGGTGGTGAAAGTAACATTATTAGTGAGCAACTGAAACATTCATTCAGAAGTCCTAAAATGCTCATCTTTACAACATTTCCCTAAACTCCTTTCGCAAGTTGGAACCTCATTAATAATAAAACCAAGGTCATTATTACTTCTTTTCACTACCTCTCATGCTTTCTTTTTGTGACCTCACTGAATGTGGAGAATCATAAATTGAAGCTTTTGCTGACTTACAGTATAAATTGAGTCATTTCTGCAGTTTGTTTTCAGTCATAATTTATTTATTTACCTCTTTTCAGAGAAGATAAACATTTAAGTTCTGAAACATTTTCATAGTTTCACATTATTGGATTCCATGTTATGTAATGAACATTTAAAGTCCCTGATATGCTTCAAGCATAATCAAGAAGAACAATCACGGTTTCACAGTATTGTGGTTACTCCTCTAAAATATATATTTTTTAAATGTCTGGGTAAAAAAACAACAACATTTCCCATTTGAACATAATATATTTTATTTTGAGAAACGTTATAAATATTTTAAAAGAGTAAATATGTCAGTCTAAATAATATAAATTAATAATTGACATCTGCTGTCTACATTACTTCCAAAAACACGGATTTCTCTACAATTTAAAACGGCATCTTAGGATATACTTTCTGCTGGAGATAATGTGGTCCTAAAAAAAACAGCACAAAAAAACGTAAATAAAAAAATCGTACACATACTGTACCTTAGGAGTGGTATAGCAGAAAATTTTGAAAGTTGTAATTACTCTGTTCTGATACACAAAAGTCTTCCCTAAACCTAACCGATAACCTTTACAAAAGCAAATATGGTGTAAAAATGAATTTCATAGGGCAATTTTTTCACATTTACTTATATCCAAATGCCAGAACTGTATGTGGTGAAAGTAACTTTATTATTGAGGAACTGAAACATTTATACCGTTCTATTACTGAAACATAAGTCATCGTGATCTCTTGCTTCATATGAAATCTACAATTGTGACTTTTGTAGTTATTCCAGTTGCGTTATTTTTTTGGAAATCACCAAAGGCAATGGTATCATGTTATAATAACGATAAGATTGTAACTGTACTGTGCATTTACACCATGGCCATATTAGTCCGTGTAAACACACAAAAACAACATTAAAATTACAGCAGACACTGTATAAAGGTCATTCCCAGCCACTAGACTTTTCTGACAGGGATTCAAGTGTCATCGAGTAACAGATTGTTTTGGGACTGATATACATAAGTTATTATTAGGAATTATAGAAAGCGAACTTTAGCAATTTTTATTTTAGCGACGGTGAAGTGAGGCAGCAGTACAAGGAAGCGCTGGCGAAGTGAGGCAACAGTACTAGAAAGCGCTGGCGTCTTTCAAATCTGCAGTGTAAGGACATTTCGGTTTTGCCGGTAAGTATAATGCCAGTAAAAGAAAAAACGGTGAACAAAAAAATAACTGTGTGCGAGCATTGTTTTACACATACAACCATGACTGCACATCTGTAGCACCATCACCCAGCAATATCACTATAGGCAGGATAACAGAGAAGGTAATAAAGTCCTCCAAATAGCAACAATCCCTCGCTGAATCTTTTAAACAAACATACCCAACTGGTTCCGAGAGACACATAAAAATAACAAAGGCAGTGCGGGTGTTTATTCCTAAAAATTTGCAGTCATTTTCGGTGATTGGAGATGTGGGCTTTTGTCATTTTATAAAAGCACTCGATCCGCGTTACAGACTACAGTCTCACATTTTTTCAGCACCGAAATAATTCAGATGGTTTATTTATGTTTACTTAAGTACAAATGTGTTTATTTGAAATGGCCAATTTATCTTTAATAACTTCACATGTATGTTTTTTTCAAAGTGTAGGATTTTATGTGTTCCCCAGTTTGTACATGAGCTACCAGCAGCTGTGAGATTTCAGTGTTAAATTTTTTTATGTTTTAGTTAGGAACTAGTGTACTTTTCTTGGCTTTTAAGTAAAACAAAATGAGTATTGCAATAAATAATTTTTTTTACTTAACCTCTTACTGTTCCTATTGCCTATAGATAAAATAAATAAATAAATAAATAAATAAATAGATAAAAAACACGTGTCAAGCCATTAGAACTGAACCGAACCGAAAACGATGTTAAAAAACAAGGTATGTATTGAACCGTGGGCTAACTGTATGGTTGCATCCCTAATTTGTACTTAAAGGGTCCATATTGATACCCTAAAAGTATACATTAGTACCTAAAAATTTTAAGAAGAAAACTTTTGTACTTCTTAGGTACAAATATGTTATGTCAATGCTTTATGAATGTATTAAAACATCTGCTTATTTGTAGTGGTGTAAAAAGTAACAAATAGCAAATACTTAAATGACTGTAATTGAGTAGTTTTTCTCAGGTATTGTAATTTACTAAGTCGTTTTATAAATGTGTACTTTTAGCTTCCTTTAAGTACATTTTTAGTGCAGTATTAGTACTTTCACTCCACTACTTTCTTTCAACCTGCAGTCCCTACTTGATTTGTTTGTTGTCTATGGTGATTAGAAAAATCAGTCCTGTGATTCCTCTCCAATCAAATGGCACATAGAAGGTAAATCACATCATAATTAACTACCTCAAGACATGGGTGATTTATAAATGCAGCAAACTGTTTGGAAGCATTAAAAGTGTCCAAGAAGATGTCCAAAATCTTTAAACGCATTGACCCAGAGACTGTTTAGATTCACGTCTCTGATGAGAAAATGAGGTCTGTTTACTGTATGATGACTGAAATGGCCTTAAACACCCAGCAGGCAAAAGACGTCAACATGACACCAGATTGAAATTGTACGTTGCATTTTGTTTGTGAATGAAAATCGAGTTTATATCAGAACATAAAGTCAAACCGACGTCAATGTCCAACATCCAACCTGAAATCAACCAAATATCAATGTCTAATGATGTTACGGCTTGACGTTGTGTCGTTACCACTTTAGTTGCCATGCCTGACAAATAAATGTCCGTATTTGACGTCAATATAACATTAGTTTAAGATGTTGGCTCAATGTTGGATTTTGATCTCTTTCTAACACAACCTAAAATCAACCACCCAGCACCATGCATTTTAGAATTCTAAACATAAGTTTCTATCAGGGTACACACACTGGCGCAGCAAGTTGGCAGCTGTCCGTAGCGCAGAGCCACAGAGTGCCATCTAAATAATTTCATTTAAAATATCATGCAAATGTATGCATCCGGTGTGCGATACTTCCAACTGTCACGTGCGCGGTGTTTTGCGACGCTGAGTGACACATCTGGTGTGCGACCCCCTTGATACTCACTACTCTTGAGTACTTTTGAAAGGTCTACTTTTTACTCATACTTTCAGTAATATTTACAACAGATGCTTTTATTCTACTTGCTCTACATTTTTAGGCAAGTCAGGCACTTTTACATAACTATAACTTTTCAGTAGTCTTTCCACCACTGCTTGTTTGTTGAAAAAATTCTGAATAATGAAAAAAATTAATAAAATTATACTAATTTGTGCTAGAGCTGCACAATTCTAGTTAAAATAAGAATTGCGATTATTTTTATTTTTTGCTTAAAATAAGATCACGATTTTTCTCACTATTCTATAGATGTAAAATAAAGGTTAATGCACAGTAAAGTGATAACATCAGAATAGAACCATTAGTAATTCTCATGTTTAAGTATTATGTTTGAGACATATGCTTGCAATCTGTCATTGACAACATTGTTAAATTATTTTTTCTACTGGTAAAATCAAACAATTGTCATTACCAGATTCCCCCTTGCAGATTCCCCCCTTCCCCCCTTTAACATTACATACAGTAGACTAGAGTAGTTACACTGTTAAACATTTATTTTCATGCACGACAATTTGTTTGCTATGAAAGGAAAACATATTAAATGCTTGTCGCAATTATAACTCTAAAATGCGATATGATTATTTAAATGATGTGCACACTTTTAGTTTTATTTTCACTGCTAAGTGCAGTTCATACTTCCACTTGGTTGCTAAACGATTACTCAACAAACTGAATGATATTTGCAACTGTATTACCTGTTATTCACAGCCTATGCAGGTTCCAACCCAAGCTCATTTTGGAAACGTAGCCCCGCGGACGTTTCTGGAGACCGCGATTAACGTGGCTGGAGGTACGTTCGGATGCGTTTAGTTTTTTTCGAGCGAATGCTTTGGGGCGGTGTGGCTCCGCTCCTTCTCTTCGTGCTCGCCGGCCGACGGTTCGCCTTTGAGTGGAGGGCTTTTCCGATGCAACCAGTTTGTCCGCTTAGCTCACAGCGTTGTGTCGGCGGAGCGGAGGCCCCGGAGGAGGAGGAGGAGCCGGCCGCGGGGACGACGACCGGGATCGAGTCTGGGGAACAGCGGTTCCAGATATCAGGTAAGACGAAAAACAGAATCTGAAAAATAAGGGCGAGAACGCGGCGGGATCCGAAAACGCGGTCGAAATCAAAGACGAAGGCTTTTGCTTTTTTTTTTTTTTTCGGACGGCTTTTGCAAACCGTCGCTCGGGTTAGGGAAGGAGGAGGAGGAAGAGGAGGGTGGCCGGGTCGGCCGATCCGGCGGCTTTTCGCACGAGATCAGCGCAGGCGCGAACGGCGCGTGATCCCAAGAGGCCCCTGAGACGCGAAAAAGCACGCACAGTGGCCTCTCGCGGATCCGCAAAAACAAAAAACGCTCGAATACGTCCCTCCCGGGACGGATCTCGCGGGAACTTGACAATATGATTGACAGAATCGTAGAAATGCTGGATTAAGATGATCTAGGAAGTCGAATCGAGATTGTGATCTTTTAATGATTAATCATGCAGCAATAATTTGTGCATCTTCTTACTTTCATGTGCAGCCATGCTGCCGCTGTAGATGGTGTATTCTGGGAAATTGTCTTACCTCTTGGTTTCGAGTGTGGTCCTGAAAAATCTCTGTTTCAAGGGGTACCTTGCCCTTCCCCTTAGCCTATGCCTTCAAGCTAGAGAACTGGGACACCTGTACCCCTTCACATGAATGCACAAAACGAGGGGTATAGGGAAGGGCTAAGGGGTAGAATTGGGATTAGGCCTAATCCTACATAAAACCTAAACCCAACTTCTACCTTACTATTAATAAACAACTAATTTAGTGTTTATTAAGTGTTAGTTAATAGTTTGTTAATACAGTGAATTGTGATCAAGCTAAAGTGTTGCCCAAAGTTTGTTTGGAATTTGTTTCAAGAGTTAGAGCAAACATTACAATAAATTAATAACCAAATAGAACTTTTATATGTAAAAAAAATGTTGGTAAAGTTAAACAAAATGTTTTTTGAGTTGAATCTTTTTAACAGTTGATCTGAACTCAACTGAACTTATTCAGAACTGAATCTGAAGACTTTCGAAGAAGAAGAAGAAAAAAAAACCTTGCCACATAAAGCTCTATGGATACAGAGACCTTGAATTGCAGCATACAAGAGATCTGGTGCTTATAGGACTCCTGCTTTTCATTCTTGAAAGCTTCAGCGCCTATTCAGTGGGATTTCTCCATTGTGTAAAGTTTGAATTTCATACAATTAAAGAATTCTTTGATTTATTTTTGAACAAACTATCTTTTAAATACGTTTTTTGCCTGCTTTATCAAGCTTTGTTGCTGTTCCTGAGTTCTCTGCTGCTCGTCCGCTGCATTTGTATCTCGGTTATCTGTCCTCAGTGTGTCTTTGTCCTTCTCTATTCTTCGCCTCATCTTTTGCCTCTTTGTATGTGCTCATGTTGTTCCTTGGTGTCTCTGTAAGCTTAGAACACTGGGAAGAGCTCGCTGTCTGTAGCACACTGCTCTTATTGTGAATATTCCCCTGGTATCGTGCCAAACCCATAGAAACCTAATCGCTCTAGCAGAGAGCCCACTACTGAAGGACTGTGGGTAGGGAGGCAGTTAAGTGATTATCCGAACGCTGTGGAGACTGTGCGCCGCAAAGCCTTGTTTGATTGGCCAGAGAGGCGTTTTGGATTTCATTGCTTTTTTCCAGATTCAAATTTTATTTTAGACGCTGGTATAGAGCAGTCTTGGCACCTCCGTGCTGTTTCGTAACGACTGCTAAAGGCATTTCCCGCACACTATAACAGTTCTTAGTCTCCACGACATCATCCACTTTTCATCTCTCATATAATGGCAAAAAGATGGCCTTCGTTCTTTGAAAAGAAAACAAGAATTTATTCAGTTATATCAGGGTAAATGTGATTAATTTGTTTCACAATGTCCACAGAGTCTGGCTCATATTAGGTCTTTCTTGTATGTCTGCTGTATGAACAGCAAAAGACATATGAGTTAAGGGATTCTATAAAAGGAATGTGCTAAACATATTGTAAAGTATTAGTTATTTTTTCAATGTACATATAGTGTAAATCTATAACTAAAGTTTTTGTTTTTAAATATATTGTATCTATTTCTTTTATAGTTCATAATTGTTCTTATATTATTCCATTAAAGTTGACTAGTAAACCTCCAACACATGTGTGCAGGTGGAAGATAGTTTACTACATGAGAGTCGTAGTAAACTAATAAGTTACGCAAAAAAAAAACAAAAAAAAACATTGATTTTACTACACACTAGAAGAGAAAAGTGCATTGCGATTGCATGTTTTTACCACGATTTCTCACTGCTTTTTATTTAAAAGAAAAACTGATCTCGGCAGAAATGCCGTCCATGTGAATGTAAGTGGAATAGGAATAAAAGTTGTCGGGTGCTTCACACACAAAATGGAGCCGGATGTATGTCAGGACACATATTTACGATTTCCCAAATATGTAGCTCTGGGCATGTACAGTATGCCAATGAGCCATTGTTAAAAAAGCATGATTTTAGTATATGATTAATTGCCCAGCCCTATATATATATATATATGTATATATATATATATATATATATATATATATATATATATATATATATATATATATATATATATATATATATATATATATATATATATATATATATATATATATATATATATATATAAATATATATATATATATAATTGCCCTATATACAATATTAGCATATTTCAGTCCCCACATTTTTGGCTGTATTAGACTCTGGTCAAATACATGCAGACTGTGAAGAATCATTCAATTGCTTTTCAGACTAAACTGGCTGCATTGTATGCTTGTTATTTCTTACAACAAGGACGTACAATAAAATAGACTATTTTGTTGTAACTCATTAAATTCACAACCAGGCCAAGAATTATGGTAACTGGTTGCTTTGATGCCGTTCAAATTAGTGGGCCCAAACATAATTTGGCTCTTAATGGAACCAAATTTGTTTATATACAGTTGAAGTCAGATTTATTAACCCCCCTGAAATATTCGCCCCCCTTATTTATTTTTTTCTTCAATTTCTTTTAAACGGAGAGAAGACTTTTTCAGCACATTTCGAAACATAATAGTTTTCATAACTCATCTCTAATAACTGATTTATTTTATCTTTGCCATGATGACAGTAAAGAATATTTGAGTAGATGTTTTTCAAGACACTTCTATACAGCTTAAAGTGACATTTAAAGGCTTAACTAGGTTAATTAGGTTAACTAGACTGGATAGGGTCATTAGGCAAGTTACTGTATACCGATGGTTTGTTCTGTAGGTTATCAAAAAAAAAAAATGCTTAAAGGGGCTAATAATATTGTCCTTAAAATGGTGTTTAAAAAATGAAAAACTGCTTTTATTCTAGCCAAAATAATACAAATAAGACTTTCTCTAGAAGAAAAAATATTATCAGACATACTGTAAAAAATTCCTTGCTCTGTTAAACATGATTTGGGAAATATTTAAAAAAGAAAAAAATTCCAAGAGGGGCTAATAATTCGGACTTCAAGTGTATGTATATATATATATATATATATATATATATATATATATATATATATATATATATATATATATATATATATATATATATATATATATATATATATATACAACAGCTCTGTCTGGTTCTCGAATCTTATTGGCTGATAGCAGTGTGAGATCAGAACTTCTACAGTATCCTCACCATTCTGTATTACACTGCCCACATAGAGTGACAGCAGATCAATAAACTCACTACAGTTGGACAAATATTGCAGCTGTTGGACAACATAATGCACTTTTAAGTTATTTTAGGCGAGAATGTCGTTTAGATTGCAACTCTGCAGTTTATTTATGAGAATAGTTGCCTTTGTTAAATATTTATAATTTCCGAGATACAGTACCATCCACAAGATGCCGACAGAGACCGCATAATAAGCCCTTAGAGGAGGAAAAACCAAGCGTAATTTTAAACTACAGCTGATCAAATCATTTTAAAACTGGTAAATGACTTTCTAAATCGATCTCTCTCTTTTGTATGTTGTAGTGCTGTATTTATACGACAGTAATTGTAGCGTGTTGAGTGTGAAATGGGACTCACATATTAGGAATGTGTTTATTTTGTGTTGGCCACTCTTTGTATAACCCTGAGTTACTTTCTGGTTGGTCATCTGTTTCTAATGAGTCTCCTGTTTTCGTTACTGCAGACTGGTTCAGTAAACAGGAATGAAGAAGAAATGCCCGCAATTGTTTAGCATCATCACAAACACAACAGTAATCTGGTAGCTTTTGCGCTGCTTTAGTTTTTTTGGTGTTAATTATTGTGATCTCCTGATTGCAACAGAGAAATACTGGAAAATGTCTCTAGACTGATGGCATTTCATGCCGTTCAACTTTATATTCTTAAAATGTCATCAAATCACCTGTTTTGTCATCGCTTAAGACATTATGCTAGAGAATCATTCAAATATTAGCTCTGAAATGACGTTGGTGAGTTAGCATCTGGTATAGATTCTGCTATGAGCTGCAGATGTGAATGAATGGTGGAAAAAAGTAGTTCCTTTAACAAACGGATTTCGAGACTCTCCGTGTTTGATTTTTTTTTATATACACACGATTATACTGTCAAACTATTGTGTAAACGCAATATCACACTCATAGTGTGGCTATATATACATGGCTGTATATCGGCACTTGTGGGGGCCACAAAGGCAACACACGCCTCCCACCAGTGCCGATATACAGCCATATCGTACTGCTATGAGTGTGATTTTTGCGTTTACACAACAGTTCGACCGTGTAATCGTGTGTATAAAAAAGAAAATCAAACACGGAGAGTCTCAAAAGCCGTTTGTTAGAGGAACTACTTTCTGATAAAGCTCATATATTTGGTTTAGTTTCCCAACTAAAAGCAGAGCGCGGATCCAATTGGGTAGTGTAGTGTTAGGCTGTAAACACACTTGGACAGTCTTTAGTGATTGCAAACAGATGGGATGGAATTTGGATATGGTCAAGTGATCTGATATGTGGATTCAGTCTTTCTGTGTTAAGCTGCCATAGAAAGAGCTTTGTTCAGTTTATTTACTGACTCAAGACAGCGTACAGTTCTTTCAATTTCACTCCATACAATCATAAAATGTTTTGCAATTGAGTGAAGCCATCATAAACCACTGAGGTTTGAATCACATCAAACAAATCTCAGGCCAGAACCGGCTGGTTTTGCTTTTAGAGAAAAAGGTCCCTTTTTTATTTCAACTTCTTGTTTGTTGCTCTTGTTCTGCATATAGACTGAGACTGAGGCTGATTGTTGCGCTGCCACATTTCAGAGGTTGTATAAAAATTGTAATAGAGGAAATTTCCAAGAGCGTCTTGCAAAAGGCAGCGTTTTTGAATATTTTGACCAGGCCTTCCATGGACACTGCACAATCTCACATTGTGCTGGAAATGTCAGCGTGAGCATGATACACATCCCTCACTGAAATGACGGTAAATATCCATCGAGACTCCCTCATGCTGGCTGCCGTCTTGTCTCCGTTTCTTGTCTCCCACTGTGCCGATGACTTATTGAGTATATTATCTACTTCTTTAGAAGGAGATTCGACTGGTGGACAATAAAACGGATAAAGAATTAGCCATATCTAGAGACTTGAATATCATACCTGGTGGTGGGCTTATAAAAATCTAACCAAGAGCTTGTAAAAGTGTTTAAATGAGCCTCAGAGGTGAACGGATCAACACCCTGCAAGCTGAAAACAGCTAAAGAACTGCAGGCAACTGACTCCGGGAGCTCCTGATATGATCTCAGATACTGGAGCGACACAGATCAAAGGTCAAGGGTTATCGCCGCTTCACTGTGATGAAGAGTTATCTTTAACGGATTGAGCTCACAGAGAACATGACAGCATTCCGACAGAGAACAGTTACCATTTAATCCGTAAAACATCACTTAAACAATTTAGAGATTTACAGTTTGAAAACCCTTTTGGAGTCAATATCACTAAAGGAGGTACAGTATATAATAATAAAATTTAAACTGTTTTTGTTGATTTCTGCCTAGAGTTCTATTTGATAGATCCTTTCAAAGAAAAAGAAGAAAGAAAAACATTAACACATATAAAAGGCCCAAGCAAAACTATATTTATTGCGGCGTGACAATTTTTTATTTTGTATTTTTATTGTAATTTCTATCAGTGGCTATTCAAAAACTAATTTTATTTAAAAAACAATGTTTACTTTAGAAACACTTGTATATATATTTTTTTTATTTTATTTTTTATTTTATTTTATTTTATTTTATTTTATTTTATTTTATTTTATTTTATTTTATTTTATTTTATTTATTTTCTGCGCATTTCCTTTATTTATCTGAGGTCACCAAAGCGGAATGAACCACCAACTTATCCTGCATATGTTTTATGCAGTGGATGCCCTTCCAGCTGCAACCCATCACTGGGAAACATCCATACGCACTCATACAGTACAAACAATTTAGTTTATCCTATTCACTTATACCATGTTTTTGGAAGGAAACCCATACAAAAACAGGGAGAACATCCAAACTCCACACAGAAATGCCAACTGACTCAGCTGGGCCTCGAACCAGCAAACTTCTTGCTGTGAGGCAGTTGTGTTACCCACTGCGCCACCGTGCTGCCCTCTATTATATTATATTATATTATATTATATTATATTATATTATATTATATTATATTATATTATATTATATTTTTTATTTATTTATATTAACATTTAAATGTATATATGTATATAAATAGATTTTTTCATAAATGTATATAAAATGATTATTTTTATGTTTATTTATTACACAAATATATTTAAGCTTACAAAAGAGCTTGCTATAAACGTTTGTGTAAGGTTCGTTCATGGAACGACTTTGTGGAATTTTATAGCTGTTATGTTTGAGAAAATATTTTGCTTCTATCATTACTACTACTATCAGAATCAGAAAGAGCTTTATTGCCAGGTATGTTCGCACATACGAGGAATTTGTTTACATGACAGAGCTTCTACAGTGCAACAGAATTACAGAGACAGGGCCAGAAAAAACAGATAACAAATATATAAAAAAGCAGTAAGTAGTGAATGCAATTATACAAATAGATAAGTGTATGTATAGCTATATTACTATGTACAATGTTATATGTGCAGCTGTTATGTGCAAACTGGCATGTATTGTGTAAGTGTGTTGTTAAATAAGTGTATATGTGTATAAAAGTTTATGACAACTGATGTTGGATCTACTATTATTATTATCAAGTGTTCATGAGATGGATTGCCTGAGGGAACAAAACTACTAATACTATTACTAATTATAGTAATGTATTAGCATTAAACCTAAGACAAACTTTTAAAAATATAGTTACAGTTATGTAAATAAACTTTGAACCATGTGAAATTTACAAAAATTCAATCCATTGGAAAAGCAAAGTGTCAAGAGGCATGACAATGCAAGAAACATGGAACAGAATGGCAGAAGAATAGAGGAGAATTAAAGAGGAAGGAAAATAAGGCCTGTCATGTGAGGAAAACTAAACAGAGGAAGATGGAGAAAAAGAAGGAGAGAGAGAGGACAGGATATTGAGAAAGGATGAAAAATATTGATGCAGACTTAAATAAGCAGTCTCTCTACCCCGCGTCAAGTCTCTCTCTTTCTCTCTCATACACACACACACACACACACACACACACACACACACACACACACACACACACACACACACACACAGATACACCAAAACACACACACGTCTGCTTAATGGGTCTCTATTGATTATTCACTCCCTGTCCACACTCATAGACCTTCAATCGCACCCTGTCAGGACTCTCAGGAGACCACTTTACCTGAAACCTGAGATATGGCCTGTGTTTGTATGTTTGGCATGATTATATTTAAGCATCAGAAAACTGGGCTTTGCTTTAACCTTTTAAAGCTTATGTAAGTAATCTTCTGGAGTGTTATAAAGATCTCATTGATTTGCATAAAAGCTGTCAGAATTTGCAGAAATCTGCAACTGGTGTTTTTCTTTTTTGAGTAATTCTACAGTCAAGCCCAAAATTATTCACACCCCAGGGGTATTGATTAATTTAGTCAATACGAATAATATAGTCCATAAATTGACTGTATGAGTAGTTTATTCATTACTTTCCTGAAACTAATACATGATTATCTAAAACAGGTGATTATCAATATTTCAGGCATAGAAAACTTTAAAATATGGCCATCCTTGTGCGAGGGATCCCATGTTCAACTCCAAAAAAAGTCATCTATACTCTAGGGTTTCTTGTGTAGAGACACAAATTGTAAATGTTTAGTTTCTATTAGGGATGCAACAATACAGTTAGCCCACGGTTCAACACATACCTCGTTTTTTTTTTTTGTTTTTTTTTTTTACACGGTTTTTGGTTCGGTTTGGTTCTCATGGCTTTACACGTTTGATTCTATAGGCAATAGGAACAGTAAAAGGTTTAGGAGAAAAGAATAAAAACGATTTATTGCGATACTCATTTTGTTTTACGTAAGAGCCAAGAATAGTACACTAGTTCCTAGTGTATTGTATAAAAAAATCTCACAGCTGCTGGTAGCCCATGTACAAACTGGAGATAACACATAAAATCCTACACTTTGAAAATACATAAATGCACTGGTTGTTGTTAACATTGTTGCTATTGTAGTAATAATAATAATATTGAACAATTTTTGAACAATTTTTTTTGGTAACACTTATTTTGATGGTCTGTTTGAGAGACTGTCTGCTTAATATCTGTTGATAGTGCTTCTTTAACTGACATTTAAATGATTATAAGAAACTTTGCAAGTACATGTCAACTTACACTAAACCCAACCTAACAGTCTACTTATAATCTACTGAGAATTAGTTGCCATGTAGATGCAATGTAACTTAAAGTCAACAAACGAGCCCTCAAAACTGTAACCATCTATTATTTTATCATTTTGTTTGAATTGTTTAAAAAAATATGTAGATTATATTTATCCATTTTTTTATTGTTTTATACTAATGTGTGTTTATTTCTATTTAAAAATGTTGCTTATTTAAAATGTTTGATTATTTATTCTATTCTAATATTAATTTAAATGAATATAATTATTATGTACTTTTTAATGTAAATTTTTCCACAGTCCCCTTAGCCCTCCCTTGCAGATGACTGGACATTTTTAAAAACCTTATTTAAAGAATCTGGCAGTCACTAAAGAATAATTATATCATCATCAAAAACACTGGCAACAACCCTAGTTGTTATTATCATTGTTGCAAAAATAACAAATAAGAAGTTTAAATAATTGTTTGTGTAGCATACAGTATTTTTACCTCAAAATGTGTACAGCTGAGTTTTCATTGTGTGTTGTTCAGTTTCATTTTGCTATATGAATGAAATGAAGACACAGAAGAGAGAATGAACTCAAAAGTAGAGGTTATTTACTTGTTTATGTATTATAATATATATCATATCATTTGATCTGGATCCAGGTTTTCAAAAACACTGTGAATGGAATAAAATGACTTATGAGACCTAAAATGGACCCAAACATAAGCCAGGTTTTTGGCCAGTCTCATTATTTGGTCTACTCATTTGATTCTTTCAAAAATGACTGATGTGAAAAGGTGCTTTTTGAAGATTGTTTAATTTATGAATACACACACACACAAACGCGCACACACACACACACACACACTTAGTTCATCTTTTAGATAAGCAACATCTCATCTTCCCACAGTGGCTTGTGCGGGCCGGTCTCAGCTCGTGCTGAGTTGATGAATTATCCCGGCCACATTAAGCTGCGCTTGTTATTGTTTGGTCCTGATTTATCGAGGGTTTTGGACCCAGGTCAACTCCAATCCCTCCTTCCTCACCCCCCTCCGTCTCCTCCCTTTGTCTCTCATCTGCTTTTCTGTTTGGATTGAAAGACATTTGATTGATGACCCCGAGACCCAGAGGTCTGTCTGAAGATCGTCAGTAAATAAAAACACATGTGCCTGAGACAGGTCTCACATAGGGACAGAGAGCGCTATCTTCATTTTTCCTGCTGTCGCGTCACATGTGATCTGCTTTTGTTACTTTAGTCTTTAATGCAAGAGTTAACACTGTTCTTCACTTCAGGCAAAGCACAGGCCGGTGGCGGGAAGAGTACACAGCACACTGTTCATTCTTCTAGAAGTGTGTTTACCCCTGCACATTTACATACAATCATGTTTGTTCAATCCTTTTTTTGTGATGGGTTTTATAAAACACAAAGAGAACTTTTCCCAACATGGCTTCCAACTACAGTTAATGAACACTAGTGGGAATAAAACAAAGAAATGTATTTTGCCATCAAGTAATTTGTTCAATGTAAATCATTGCAGGCAAGTCAACTACATGTGTGGACATAAATTCTAACTGAATGTTGTCTCGCAAGACCATAGCGCTACATAAATTAACATACACTGCAAAAATGCTTTTCTTTTTGTCTTGCTTCTTGTCAAAACATCCAACAATTCTTCAAGAAAGATACATTTTTTACACTGGAAACCCTGCTGTTGTCATTACTAAAGATATTAAGTTAATTTAACGTGACATTACTTGGAATACCAAGTTTTGTTATCAAACTTAAACAGGTGTGTTTAATTTACTCATTATGCTGCAAAAAACCTTTAATTAATATTTTAAGTTCTCTGAATTTTTTTTTTTTTTACAATCCACAAATTTCAGAACTCTGGTGTCAATTTTTAAAACTCTATAGACACAAAATTCACACCCATTGCCAAAAATGGCAAGTTTTTGCAAAACGCTTAACTCTTTTTTTTAAAATGCTTGAATACAATACACTCAAGTCAAAGATATTTTGTTCATTGAACTGAGATCACCTTTTCAATAGAATACAAATAAACATCTAATTAATCCCATTTCAAAATGCAACTCAAACATTACATTTGAAATAAATGCGTATTCATTTACTTAACATGATGTTATTATAAACTTATACAAGCACTCAAAATGACAAATAACTGCTGCAATACTATTGATGCATAGAAAACGATGTACAATATTACATGTTTAGATGATGAAAGTTTCAGAATAGATCAAATGACATCATTTACCACAGAAGATGACCCAACTGCAGTACATTATATATAGATTTCACCCTTAGTCCAATTTTATTGTTTCTTTGTTCCATGTACCACTTTTACAGACAAAGTTTTCATATTTGACATTACTGTACTGTATGTATGAAAGCCCAATCACTTTCTTTCTAAGATTTAAATAATGAAAACACCACTGTGATTTATATTTGAACCTGATGGACCCGACTGATGGTAACACCAAAATAGAAATCAGATATATAGAAATATATGCAAATTACACATGTGACATAATAGTTCATATACATTTTACATATATAAAATGCCATACTGTACATGTCAAAATATTGCAAGTTTAAATATATGTTATATTATGTTATATAAATATATTATTTATTATGTTATATATTTTACCTTTACAAATATATTACCTATAATTTGTATAGGTGTCCATATGGCTGTATATGAACACACACGCGCACACACACACACACACACACACACACACACACACACACACACACAAATATGTTGAGAATATATTTTATTTTGGAGAATTACAGTTATTAATAGCTTAGTCCTTATTAATGAGTTTTTAAAATGCATCATTTACAGAATGAGACGAATGTGCAATAACTAAAATATTTTTATACTTTATATCTTTACAGCACGTGCGTCAAAGATGTAGTCGTGGATGTAAGCCTGCTAACTGATCAAATGACAGAATAAAACTTAGTTTATATATGATCAAATAATAATAATTAAAAGCCAGGGTGCTGGTCCACAGAGGGCTCTTATTTTGAGGGCTACATCACGAGCTCGGATTTGGTTGACCAATCAGAGTAAAATGGGTGTTTCAGCACCGCCTACATGTTTATAATGCATTTTGAAGTCATTTATCCATTTTCATACCATAAAAAAAAAATTGAACCAAAATTTATTTTTTTTTCCGATTTTTGTGAGCACACAAAAAACTGAAAAATGGCCGTTTTCTTCATTTTCCTTTTTTTTTTTTTGAAAACGGAAATGGATTGGACAAAAGATACCCTGATTGTCCTGAGGACGAGTATCTGTCTGTGAACAATATAGTACTGCGAGCCACTGTTAAACATTTTGGTTGGTTTGTGTTTTCATCATTATGTCAAGAAGCATTTATTGTTTGAGGAAAAAGCATCTAAAAGCATCTGATTGTATTCATTAGCTAAACTCTCCACTGAGAAACATCCTGCGCAAGACATGCTTCAGGTTGAGCTGCTTCTTCCAAAGTTGCCTCATTAGACTTGAATTGATTCCATCATTAAAGTCAATCAAAGTGTAAAATCTCTGAGGAAGTTTTCAGAGATGAAATTCAGATGTAGTGTACTTTGGTGCGCAAGTAAGCAAGATCATGAAATTGGTTATGACAGAAGTTTACATCCCCTTTTGAAAACTCTGCAATGCTTACATAATTCAATTCAATTCAGCTTTATTTGTATAGCGCTTTTACAATGTAGATTGTGTCAAAGCAGCTTCACATAAATGGTCATAGTAACTGGAACAGTGTGGTTCAGGTTTTAGTGTTTAAGTTCAGTTCAGTTCAGTTTAGCTCAGTTCAGTGTGATTTAATCATTACTGAGAGTTCAAACACTGAAGAGCAAATTCAACGATGCGTAGCTCTACCAATCCTGAACCATGCGAGGCAGTGGCGACAGCGGAGAGGGAAAAAAAAACTTCACCTGATGGGAGTGAAGAAAAAAAACCTTGAGGGAACCAGACTCAGAACCTTCTGGAACCCTACTTTGGTCAATGTAAATAAACCCGTGTATTGTCTTTTTTGGTCGTTATACTAGAACAGCCAATGCATTTTGCACCAGACTTTAAAACAGCAGATCTTTCAATAGAAGCTTAGCTTTTCATTTCCAACATCTGAGTCATCTCTGGAAGGCAAAGAACTAATGGTCTGGAAGCTGGTCATTTTATTAAAGTCACTTTCTTCAACATTATGAAAAGGCATCTAATCGTCATAAATCCCACACACATGAGAGCGTTAGCCTGTGTGTATCCACTCCTCTGTTATGCGGCTTTCCAGTGTATGATTTTATTGCTTAGTGGTTGCGCTTGCATATTTCATGAAACTTCATGTTCTCATTAAGATTCATATTAGGATCTCTGCCTTTGGTGTCTTGGCAAAGCTGTTCAGTTTGATACATTGTTGGGAAGCCTTCTAAAAGTCTGAGAAAGAGTGCAGACTTCTGCAAAGGTTTCTATTTGATGTACTTTTGAGTGGCTGTACACTAAAAAAAAGCTCTGATGGTAATTTTGCCTAAGAGGTAAAATTGTAAGATTTTTTTTTAGGTGTGGAAAGATTTGAATTATTTAAACCTGAAAACTTTGCACACTTCTCTGAAATTCCCATTGGCCTATAATGCCTTTTACTCGATGAAGCCAATCACAGCCAATTACACTTTTTTTTCATTACATCTCTTAAAGGTGCAGTATGTAAGTTTGACAACCAGTGGTTGAACTAGGCATTGCACCACTGGTTAAAAACACACACGCAAGCAGGTTGCCAGATTGATGACACCAGCAAAGGTTGATTTAAATCGTGTTCTAAATAAAAGCAACAGCACACGATAAAATAAATATCTTCCATATTAAAAAGAGATTTTTGTCCTAACCAACACCTGAAATTTTTATTTTAGAAACGACTTTTATTTCTTGCAGCTGAACAACAGAAAACTGACAGTGATCACTTTAGTTACACCTTTATTTAGTGCTAAATGCCTATAATGTGAGATTGAATGCCATTTTACATGACATTTATTGCCAAACTACTGAAAGCAGAGGCAGATAGTTCACAAATAAACCATTTGAAATTAAACTTTAGAACTGACTCTGTGCAAACCAACACGTATCAGTGATTCAGCATGTACATTTAATAATGTTAAAGATGTTTAATATGTATTAGTTTAATTATAAACCTTACCATTTTGTTGGTTACCGTTTTATTGTGCTTATGAATGGCTTTATTTAAATTTCTGTTGTGTTTCGTTTGGTGCAAACAGCACAATTGCTTATCACTGCATATCTCGTCATTAAGGGTGCTTTTACACCTGCCTTGTTTAGTTCGGTCGCACTAGTGTTTGTTTTCCCTCTTGGTGTTTTTTTTTTTTTTAGGCAGTTATGAATGTAGCATTCGTACCCGAGTGCACACCATAAGCAAACCAAAAAAGCACACCCAGACCTCCTTGAAGAGGTGGTCTCGGTACGCTTTCAAACGAACCCTGGAGCAGTTAATTTGTGGTGAGATTATGATCCAAACTAAAACAGACTCAACCGCAAAAAGAACTGCGCCTTTTTGGACTAATCCAGCTGCCGGAGGCTGATGCGTTGTGCATTATTGAATGTGAAGGAAAAATATTTGTTCACAGCTCTTAAACAACAGAGAGAAAGAGAGAGGGGGAAAACATTACCTGATGGATCATTGGTAATATTTACGGAAGATGAACATGTAGCAGTTTAGCTAAATTAATTCACATCTAACCTCGGCTCAGTTGGCGTTTATGTTTGGAGTTTGCATGTTCTCCCTGCCTTCGCGTGGGTTTCCTCCGGGTGCTCCGGTTTCCCCCACAGTCCAAAGACATGCGGTACAGGTGAATTGGGTAGGCTAAATTGTCCGTAGTGTGTGAATGTGTGTGTGGATGTTTCCCAGAGATGGGTTGCGGCTGGAAGGGCATCCGCTGCGTAAAAACTTGCTGGATAAGTTGGCGGTTCATTCTGCTGTGGCGACCCCGGATTAATAAAGGGACTAAGCCCACAAGAAAATATACATTATTTTAAAATATGATAAACTTGGACAAAAATATAATTTCACGGTATTACGGTATTGTGATTACTGCTCTAAAATTAGTTATTTATAAATTGTCTGTGAAACAAAATGTTATTTTAGGAAACATATATAATATTTCGCACCAATAAACATGTCAGGATAAATTATTAAAATAAATTATTGACTTCTGCTCTCTTCATTACTTTAAAAAACACAGATTTACAGCACATTTAAAAAACACATACAAATAAACCCTTACATATACCTTAGGAACGGTATAACAGAAATGTTTAGCTGTTTTAAAATCTTGACTTTTCCAAACCACGGTAAACCTTGAAAGCGGTTATTGTCCCATACCTAAATGCAAAAAATAAATAAATAAATAACAATCTTCATCAAACACTGAGACACACACAAGTTTTCTCTGCTTTATAATTTTGGTATTTGTTTAAATAATGAATATACATATATTTTTCCCGTATGATTTATTTATTTTAAACACAACAGGGGCTTGGGGAATGAATCAGGGGGCCCCATCTGATGCTGGTGAAAAATACTTGGCAAATACTCCATTGTTTATTTGCGTTTGTGCTTCAGAGAGCAGCAAAAGATTCTATCAATAATGTTTTTCATGCAGCGTTGAGCAGTGCAGCCAATCACAGGCATGTACGATCACAGCCACCAATCAGAGGTGTTCAAGTTATCCACTCACTGCTTGTTTATTTCAGTGTTCAGTTCTTTGTGCTTGCTAATCCTGTCAGTGTAACAAACAAAGTGTATCCAGTGTATAAAGAGATTCAGTGCTGTGAGATTATGATGAATCGAAGTGAGAGAAAGCATTTTAGGGATTATTTGCACACCTGTTAGGCTATACATAATCCATTCTGAAATCATGAAATATTCATCAAAGTTTTAGCTGTGAAATCTATTAACATAATTAATTTTAGAAATGACAATGGATGGGAAGAAAGCATCATAGGATATTTGTCATCCGAAAACAATATAGCTTAGTTGCTATGTTGACTAATAATTAAAGGGATAGTTCATTTAAAAATTAACATTCTGTTGTTAATTACTCCCCCTTAAACACAAATTACAATTTTTTTTTTATAAAATACAAGAGCATTCAGGACCCAAACCTCATAGGAAAGTGACACTTTTTGGTATGTTATTCCCCCTAAACATAACCGTCTATGTAACATTAGAAAATTAAATGAAAACGTGTGAGATCATAAAAAATCTTCAAGGCCAATCACAGTCATATCTGCATAATCAGCAGTGTTTAAGAATGCTTAATACTGCTCAAATGTGTTTAAAATTCCAGTATTGATAGGTACTGAAGTCAATACTTTTAACAAACCTAGCACAAATTGACTTGAATTAGACATCAACTTGTCAAAAATATCATTTAATTACAAATTGAAGTGGGTGTGTGTTGTTTACTGCAAATTAAGTTAATGTGTTTATGGTTTTTGGGAATGATGACATGTCACACGGTCTTATCATTTTGTCATCTGCTGGTTTGGTTTAGATTTTTAAGAAGAGACAGATGGATTTGCACACGCAACTTTTGTCAATGAAAGCATATTATCTTCTAATTTTACCGAAGTTTTTAATAAGTCAATATATTTGTCATTTTAACTAACTAGTCTCAACCCAGTTGGACCTTGGACTGAGTTTTGGGTTGCAGCCTGAGGTGGACACAATTTAGGCATTTGGGTAAAAGTAAAAAAAAAAAAAAAAAGTTCTTGATTTTTAGTTTACTTAAGTTGTAAAATTAGTAATAGTTCTCCCAAAGAATGTAAACTGTGTGATTATTTACTCCCCCTTTACTTGTTTAAAACCTTTATGAGTTTCTTTTTTTTTGGTTGAACACAGAATAAGTTATGTTAATGAAAATTAAAAATCCTAAACCATTGACAGCCATAGTATTTGCTTTTGGACTTACTACTTACTACTTACTTTTTACTATGGAACTCAATAGAGGACAATGGAAGTCAATTGCTACATCAATCTTTTCATTTTACTTGAAAATATTGTGTGTGTGTGTGTGTGTGTGTGTGTGTGTGTGTGTGTGTGTGTGCGTGCGTGCGTGCGTGCGTGCGTGCGTGCGTGCGTGCGTGCGTCCGTGCGTGCGTGTGTGTGTGCAACAGAATAAAGAAACAGTTTGGAACCACGAAATAAGCAAACATGACAAAATTTTTATTTGTTGGTGAACTTTTCCTTAAAAAATAAGCAACTACTGATGAATGTTCATTTGGCAAGAAAGTCAGATAACCAAAAGTTATCAAAACCAACTACTAATAATTCATGATAATTCAAAGAAAAAAAAAAATCACATGTAGAGGGTGAACCCCATAAAGATCAGTTTGTAAAATCAGTGAATACTTCAGTCAATCACTGGAGACTCACTCTGGATGGATTGTTTGAATCGGTTTGGTGACTTGTGAGCAGATGTCACTCCAATTCACAAATAAATTGTTTGTCAATTCAACAGGTTAATTGATAAAATTAACCTTGAATACAATTAAACCAGTATTTTGTGCTCCAGTTTCCCCCACAGTCCAAAAACATGCAGTATAGGCGAATTGGGTAAGCTAATTGTCCATAGTGTATGTCTGTGAATCAGTGCATGGGGTGTTTCCCGGTGATGGCATCTGCTGTGTAAAACATACATGTATGCTGGATAAGTTGGCAGTTCATTCCGCTGTGGTGATCTCTGATTAATAAAGGGACTAAGCTGAAAAGGAAATTAATGAATTTATGATATTTAGTAAAGTAAGTAGTACAGTATATATATATTTTTGGAATGTAATGAAGTAAAAGTTCAAGTTTCCCAAAGAAATACTCTGATATAGTACAGATACTTCATGTATGTACTAAATTACAATAGTGAAGTGTAAATCTTAATTACAATACTTAACTAAAAAGTGTACTTAATTACATGTCCGCCACTGATTACAGCCCATGGGTTGATAACCACTTCTCAAGTGGTTAGTTATGTTTAAATTAGTAGTTTACTTCCAGTTGATGATCACCATTAGCTGTTTCCATCCATAAATGTGAATCAACTTTATGCGCAAAACTTCATTACCGCATAAAAGACGTGCGAATGAAGCACGTTTCAATCCACTGAATCAAGGCGAACACAATTTTCACTTCCTGATTAACTGCTGCCAAATATCAACAGTAAAAATGGAATTTGCTGCAGCAGGAGAATCTGCATCAATCTTTTCTTTATTTAATAAATGACTTGCGACTTAGAAAGCAATCCTGACACCCAGTGAATGCATGGTGGCATTTGAAGGTGTGGGACGTGGAGCACAGATGCTCTTGACTATTCTTGAGGTAATTAATAAAATAATACTGAAATGGTTAAGGTGTTTTAGAATGACCAAAACAACATTTCAGATGTTTTACAGTGTGCTCAGCTTGCTGGTTTGTCTAAAAATAGGTGTACGGAAACATAGCTATTAACTTTCATAGTATTTTTTCCCTAATATAGAAGGCAATGGTGACAATCTTCTTTTGTATTCATCAGTAAAGTAGAAAGAAACTCATACAGGTTTGGATGGAGGGTGAGTGAATGATAACAGAATTTTCATTCTGGAAGTGAGCGACTACCATAATTACATTGCTGTCTTGGAGAAACTGTTACATTTCCAATGGGTTGTCCAAATTGTATATGTGTCTGAGGTATTTTACTCTATATTTAATGTTAGGAAGTCCATCTGTTTAATTGTGTGAGCTTCAGGCCTCTTTCCGCACCACAAGTCTTTGATCACACTGCTTCAGTGTTTTGTGGCTATTACATAACCATCTCCACTGGCTGTCTCTCTCTGTCTCTCTGTGTTGGCAGACTTTCAGGCCATCTACTCTTTTCCAGGCTGGTGTCTCTCTTTCTCTTCACCCCTCTGTCTTTTGTTCCTGTCAATGCCAAATCCTTTGTTTAATCTATCATAGTCATGTTTTTATTTTTACAAATGCAACTTTAGTAAGTTTAGTAAAAAAAAAAAAGTACTCACTCTGGATGTTTTAAACCAGTATTATCTTCTGTGGACGACTAAAGGTGAAGGATGGACTGTAAAACAATATCCATTGATTAACAGGTTCTCATTCATTCATTTTCTTGTCGGCTTATCCCTTTATAAATCCTGGGTCGCCAAAGCGGAATGAACCGGCAACTTATCCAGCAAGTTTTTGATGCCCTTCCAGCCACAACCCATCTCTGGGAAAAGAGTTTGTTTAACTCTATTTATTGCTTTATCCATTATGCTTCAAAGTTATATCATTTCATGATTTTTTAGTTTATAACGAAATAAATCATACTTCTCTAATAGAAGCACAACCACCAGCTGCCCAAAGGCACTGCTGGGACTTGAACCCAGGATCTCCTGTTTACGATACAGGTGCTTTGGACAACTAAGCCACAGTGCCTGATATTACCAGGTTCTGTATTTTGTAATTCACAGGTTTTGTTCTCTGTATTTAAGATTATGAATTGTATTATGCGTCGTTTCTCTCTTCTCTATCGACTTTTGATGTTAAAAATTGCGTTGTTCAATTTATCAAAGTACGTATTATTCTTGTTTTAGTAGTTGAAAAACAATATGCAGCTGAGGGCAAATTATTAGCCCTGTGTAATATTAAATCTTTTTAAAATATCTCTCAAGTGATATTTAACAGATTAGGGACATTTTCACAGTGTTTCCTATGCTATTTTTGTCTGGAGAAAGTATTACTTGTTTTATTTGAGATATATTTTAATAATTTGTATATATTTTTAATTTTTATATTATTTTTTGCAACTATTAAAATAAATAAAAGTTACTTTAAAAAGTCAATAAAAGTCAAACTTTGATGGTAGAAAGATCAAGGTCACATTTAAAAGCATAGACAAATGAAAAGAAAAACAATCATAAAATTTACTGTAGCTATTTTTACAGTGTACATTAACAAAATCAAGCGGTCTTTACAACTTTTGTATTAACCTAATAAGTCCTTATTTATTTTTTAATAAAAAATTATATTTCAAATGAATTAAATGAAGTTTTATAAACAAATTTCGAGAGGATCCTGTGCTTATGATTCACCATGGCTGGTCCCATCGTCATCACTCACTAACCATCCAATCAGATACACCCAAACACATTTAAATAGTCTGCCTTCCTTATTTTAGTCATCCCTGTTTTTTGACACAACCCTCCATCCACCAAACTCCTCCGATTTGTTTCCTTCTCCAATATCAGGGGAGGTCTCGAGACCTACCTGAGCTCAAGACTCCCCTCTCTCTCCCTCCTGACTAAACCAGAGGGAGCCCCGGGCTCGTGGATCCTCTGAGCTCAGGGCTCTCTCTTAGGACAGCATGCCAAACTTTACTAGACCAAGCATCAGCTAAGTGTGAAGTCTTGAAAAAAAAATTTCAATTAAAATATATAGTAAAAATATACAGTATAAATCATTCTAAAACAACACTGGCTATCATGTTGTTGGCTCAGCGTGGTTCTTTGTTTTGATTTGCTCAAGTTTCAACTGCTGTCCACTGTGCTGGAATGACTCTCAGCACGGTTAACCCTTGACCCCTGTGGGTCATCGTCCATTACCACATGAAACATAAATGTCAGCAGCCCTCCTGCTAAAAGCATTTGTCTTCTGGTGGGTCATTGGTCACAGCCCACCTGCCTTCACCAGTTCTCCTTCACATACATTCCCAGATAAATGAATCTGAGCCACTGAATGCCTTCCGATGCCTTTGAACTACAGCAGATGCATTCTTAAAAGGAAAAAAAAGAGCTGCAGATTGGTGTTAATGGTTCACCTGCAGACTAAACAATTGTCAAACAGGTAAACCACCACTTATACAGATTTATTCCAAGAACAAATGCATTTCATTTCAAACATTATACTAACAAATTCAGCTTTAGATTGTACCGTGTTTCCTCTACCATTTATGGCCAGTTTCCACTGGGAGGTACTGTATGGTGCGGGTTGGTATGGGTCATCTTTATCAGGCTTGTGTTTCCACTGCCAAAAATGGTGCGACAGAAAGTTTCAGTCAACGTCATTCTGCTTTGTTTTTTCGTGCTTTGATCTCGCATTTATCCTTTTCTGAAAGAATCAGATGTCATAAGCACTTCAATAATCACATACCTGCTTAAGAAGTTTGTTATTTTAAATATAAACGCACAAGCAAGCGATTGTGAGCTCTCTGGAGAAAGTGAAACCGCTCGCACGTTAAAATGGCCTCGTAAAACAAAAACAGGACACAGCAGATTAGGTTCTTCTTGACTATGTGGGTGTTAATCAAGACAATGACAAGGTTTGTTTGAGCTCAGGTCGACAATGGCTCGTTATTATATGTATATATTATTACTATGTAATCTCTCGGCTGTGTATTTAAAAATGCCACTTCTTTTGTTTTCATTCTCCTGGCTAGTGTATGCGCTAGTGACGTTTCTGTGTAAACCAAAAGCAATTAGCTGCGCGTCCAGCTCCAACTTTTGTCATGCTAGGTACCTTTTTCAAAGAGTACCCAAAAGGTGCTAAAGTATACAGGGTTTGACATTGACACCCGCCAAATGCAGGCAGATTTCAGCTGTGGTGGGTTAGACAGCTGCTCCCACAAGGCACTTTGGCTGGTTGAAAATATTTTTGTAGTTTTTATAAAAGCCGGTTTCAACAAAAAGGATGGCCCAATATTTGTCCAAATGTGATCTTAGAATCGAAAAGCAGCAGGACTGACAAAACTAATTGTATTTGGCAAACAGGTGAATACCGAATGAGAATTTTATTACTCGTGCGAACAGGTGATTACTTGCACTAAGCAATCGTGCCTAGATAAACCGCAACTGGTGCATTCTGTTCTCTTTAAAATAGAGTGGAAAAAAAATCTGATCTGTGCATTCACAGTCCTGCTGCTTTCAAGAGTTGAAAATTAAAAAAAAAATTTATTCATTCGTAAACAGCAGCAGTCTCTGCTTTCTCTTTAATTGTTTTTAGAACAGATTATTAACAGTTCTAACATTAACCGTGTGTGCGTGATCATATTTTCATGATCACACATGGGGTGTTTTTTTTTTACCTGCTTTCTTTTGCTTACAGTTATTTTTATTAATATTGTTTAATTATTATTATTATTATTATTATTATTATTATTATTATTATCATTATTATTATTATTTATAAACTATTTAAAAAATTATTATAAATAAAAATTATATTTTATTATTTTTTTTTCAATAAGATTGCTTTAACTGGTGAACTAGGATCTTTAGCCAAGACAGATAAATTTGGTAAATCCTTCATTTTGAGCCCTGAAAAAATGTGAAATAAAATCTAATTGCAATATGACACAGTCCATTTGCCCATGCACATTGTGTAAGCTCATACACAAAAAAGTGAAATGAATGAGGAGGCATAATACCACAATATCTAAATCAAGTAATTTTAGCATGTCAAAGTCAAATTTATGCATACGAAATATATTTTCCCAAAAATAAAATTGTGGGTAGTGAAAAAGGAGAGGGGCTAATAATGTTTGAAATCTACTAGCCACAGTTGCTGGAGATCAAAAAAGTTAATGTCAAGCCCTGATGGTATACAAGATATATAAAAGCATAATATATAAGCATCCTGAACCATACCATACCACTCAGTGGAAATGGGCCATTTATGCAACACAGGCTCATTGGAGACATGTGCCCAGGGCTACATTTTTGGGAACAACGAAGTATGTGCCCACAGCGATGTCTGCTTGCAGTTTTTGTTTGCAAAAATCCACTAAAGGTTGCTGTGTACATTTTTTGACAATCTCTAATACTTTACTGGCCCACTTGCAATTAGCACATACTTTTCATAAATCCACTAGAAGCCAATGTGTACATTTCTGCAAATCTCAATGTCCCTCTCATGCTCATCTGTAAGAGAAGCCAGTCAGCTTGTGTGTATATCAGCTTGTTATCAACTGACCCAACAGATAGTGTTTTCAAAAGCAAACTAGCAGAGAAAAGCACATTGTGGTCTTGTGCTTTTAACATGGTTTCACACTGATTTTTTGTGTTTTTGTTTCTTGAATTATCCTTTGCTGTACTTGAACCCTGGGCCACTCCTTATCCCAAATCTGTCACCATGTGTGCAAAACCAGCAAAACCGTTAATAACAGAAAAGCCATACTGCACATATAGAGGTTAGCTATCAGCAATAGCATATAAAAGAAACAAAATTTTGTTTGTGACATCAAACCAATAAACCGATGTGTGTGTGTGAGTGTGTGTGTGTGTGTGCGTGTGTTTGTTTGTGTGTGTGTTTGTGTGTGTGTGTATGTGTGTTATGATCCTTGATGGAAATATGTCTAGGGAATTAAAAGGTGTAACAGAGATGACCAAAGTATAAACTGATGAAAAAGATGGCAAGAGAAAAACACAAAACAACGAATTAACACCGCAAAAGATTTAATGCTCCCACAGTATTTATATATTTACAAACAATAAGATAAAGTTGAAAAGAACCAAGACAACTGGGAAAGGCAACTGAAGTTTGTGCTAGCAAATCAAAGAAATAAATTCAACCAAAAAAATATTCCCTTAATCTCCTTCCCAATCCTCTAAACAAGAAAATAACAATATGAAAACGAAAGGTCTTCAGCGCAAAAGCGCCTGAACTTACACTGACTAAAAAATAAAAATACAAATTAGTGCACTTCGCTAACTAGTGTGTCTACATAGATATTTACAATAGATGTTGCCTGCCCTGTTGTTGTCTTTTGGATGGAATGCATCAATAGAGCCGCCATTTTAGTACAGTGTAGCGCTGCTTTGAAATGTGGGACCAAGCTGCAATGGAGGACTAGCCATCCAGAGCCAGAGACATACACATATATCTATGATCGGGAGTTTTCCAGGTGGTCAGTACGCAAATATTTTTTTTAAATTTCGAAAATTTTCATTTTACATCACTTTGGATCAGTGACCGCACGGTCGCAATTGCTGACAAAGAGAGTGTGTTTGCCTGCATGTAAATGTATTATCCTCCCTCCAGTTAGATTTGTTCTAGTCTGTGTCCCGAAACACACCCCTTCTCCTGCTTTCACTTCTCATACTGGTGGAGGGAGCGATTCGTTTGTGAATGACTTAGCTGACAATAATACAAGTTTCTGGCACCGCAGCATCTCGTTGAAATATTTCTTTTGCATTGTTTGCTTATTTTATCCAACAAAACTAGCATAAGCCTGGGAGTGCGAGTTGGTGCTACTTTGCCTTATGGTCAGTGCAGTAAGAGTCTGTATTAATAGTAGGTGCGAACTAGTGCGGTTGAATGACATTTGTCCTGGGAGCACTGTACAAATGTGCCGGCGCTATTGACGCATGCTCAGAGTTTGTATGCGATATCATTTGAATATATCTATGATGTGTCTATACATTAAAAATGCGTGCAAAGTATGTTTGTCAAGTGACTTTCTATGTTGTTCCAGATTTCTCTTGTCTGCAAGTCACAGAAGGTTTTTAGATCGAGCATTAGCGGGCTAAAGATGCAAAAACACACGTCAAAACTTTAACAACGGATAACTCGATCAGATCTCCTTTAAAGTCAACATTAGTAAATCTCACTCAAAGTCAACATCAGTAACAGCTACAAACACACACGGACACCACCAAACAGACAAAACGGCAAAACAAAAGCAGCTGATCTCTTACTTCTTCTTTTACTTCTTCTTGTGGTTTAATGGTGGATCGCAGACTAGTAAGTGCATTACCGCTTCCTATCTTTCAGATGGACCATAGACACTACACACAATAAATTCCTAACTAATGATCTCTTAAGCTGCGGTCACACTGGGCTATTCCTTCCATAGACTTCCATTCATACGCAAGCGAATGCGTCAGACCGGAAACGCAGGGTCATGCGTTAAATTTCGCAGGTTGCTGCGGTGCAACGTTCAAGCTTGGTGAACTCTGACCTGCGAAATCACATCACTTGACTGCGTGAGACCAACCGAGGATCAAAACATCACCTCTCTGGACAGAAATTTAAAACATGGAGCAATCGCTCGCTTTTTTAATGTCTAATAATCTTGTTTAATCCCGCCCCTTTTCGCAGCGCCGTACGACAGAAATTCGCACACAACTCTAGTGTGACCGCAGCTTTACTGTTGGCGCTTTGGATTTAAAGGGCTCTGCAAGGATTAGATCTGCATGGAGCGTGATTGGCAGAGAGAGAAGAAGTCATCACAAAGTTGATTAGGATTGGCAGTCCTGTCAGCCAATAGTGCTCCGAAGTAGGCGGTACCTGTAAAAATGACAGGACAGGGAGAGAGAGAGATAGGCACAGAAAGAACTTACACTCACCAAAACTGTGCGGTTCATAACAGTGTGGTTTATTTAAAAAAATATACAATTTAAATGCTAAGCACTATAATAAAAACTGCAAAACATTGTGGTGCAGTAGACCCACAACACTGAACAAATACATTTGATAAATATATTTTAAATGAAATATTTTTGATATTATACACTTACATTATAAATGCTTAGCTCTATGATGAAAGTTCTCTAATTGTATAGTGCAATGGACTGATTGACTGAACAAACAGATATATCATATCTGATCAATATATTTTAGCATGATGTTTCTAATGCTATAGTTGAAGAGCCTGGAACATTTGAAGAGTTTTGTTTATTTTGATCATTTGCAGTCCTTAATGTATCACTCTCAGAAAGAAAAGGTACACGGTGGTACAAATAATCTTTCTTAAGGAACTGTTTTGTACCTTTGTAAAAAGTTGTACCCTATATGGTACAGAAAATACCTCTAATGATACTATTCTGTACCTTTTTATGGTACAACTGAAATCAAGGTACACAATTGTTCTCATATAAAAGGTACATAATTGTTTTTATTACAATATCTATGAAAATAAATATTACTGGAAAGGCAAAGTCATTTTATAAATATTTTTCATATTAAAACATGAATCATCATTTAAAAGCATGTGTTTAAAGAAACTCATGAACACAAATTATTAAGTTATACAAAACAAAACAACTGATAAAACAAAACTAAAGGTATTGTAAACTAAACATTTAGTTATTTTTTATGTCACTTCTATACAGCTTAAAGTGACATTTACTGTAAAGGCTTAACTAGGTTAATTAGGTTAACTAGGCAGGTTAGGGTAATTATGCAAGTTTTTGTATAATGATGGTTTGTTCTGTAGACTATTGAAAAAAATGGCTTAAAGGGGCTGATAATTTTGACCTTAAAATGTCTTAAAAAAAAATAAAACTGCTTTTATTCTAGCTGAAATAAACAAATAAGACTTTCTCCAGAAGAAAAAATATTATCAGACATACGGTGAAAATTTCCATGCTCTGTTTAACATAATTTGGGAAATATATAAAAAAAAAAAAAAGGGGGGGGGGGGGGGGGGGGGGTTAATAATTTTGACTTCAACTGTTTATATTTCACAGCCAAACAACACATGGAAAAACACAGTAAATTCAGGTGCAACAAATGAACACTAAGGAAAAAACTGTTGTATTTTGAGACGTAATGAATTAAAGTCATCTGCAGAGCTGGAAGCTGATTGGTTTATCTTAATGAATGGCCCAAGAGGATGCTTTAACATGGAGAATTGGGACTAACATTGCCTTGGAGTGTAGTGGTTATTGACCCATCAATCCAACACACACTCCTTCCCTGAAGCATGACTATAGAGGCTTGACTGTCCATTCGTCTGCTTAATGCGCCCTGTCGATACTCACATAATACTCCAAAACATTGATTTGGTTGTTGAAATAATTTGCTTTTTTGGAAGTGTTAATGGTTTCCGCAAATGCTCATGTGGTGTTTTTGTAGTACCCTTGAAATTATTGAAAGATAAATACATGGACAGTTATGTAATCAAACTTGTTTTTGGACTTCCAGTTCTTGTGGATAATTTTGGGGGTTCTGGCATGTCTTGCTTGTTCATGTAATTTCCTACAGTTGTGTGTTACATAACTGTTCAGATTGTTCCGATGTTTGTTCACAAATGAATATGATTGTGTACATTTATTGTTATTTGGTTTTTGAATGAAGTTGCTGTAGGCATTGTGGGTATCCATTGACAGTATTGCAGAGCTTTGACTCTGTTTATCTAAAGATCCTTTCATATGACTAAGAATATCAGTGTACGGCTGTATGTAAGAGCCATATCTCCCCAAGATTTGTCCTGAAAAGGGAAAAACTACCTTAAAAGTGTATTTTTAGCTAAGAAAAAAAAAATCTGATTGCTTTGATACTTTTTAATAAAAAATAATCTTGTGAATTTGCATAACTTCATTATAAAATGTTTAACACTGTACAACATTGCAGCAGCAAAGTGTTAAAGTCAGCATGGAATCACATTGAGTCATTTTTCTTTCTTAAACATAATTTTTTTTAATGTAATATCACATCTTTGATAAATATTTTATCTATATATATATATTTATTTATGTTTCATGCTGACTTTAAAAGGGAAACAAAACACAAGAGATATATGCTGGAAAAAGTATTAGAATACATTTTATTAGGAAGTGGAAATTATTCTTATTATTGTTATTTAATTTGAATTTTTTTGCTGGACTAATGGGTATATGCAGAAGCACGCTGAAGGAATTTTAATTTGTCAGTAACCTGGATCAAACGCTTCTGGTGAACTGTATGTCGTTACAAAATCAGCACGTTTAAGGTCTGTTTTCTTTAAAAATCAATGATCTTCACTCCCTAAATGAATATGTCATAAAGTGGTTCTCAGAATGTACTAGAAGCACTGGATTAAACTACATTTTTCCACGCCATGTCTTTAAAATATTTAATTTTCTTTTAAATTGTGTTTCCAATGGTGCTTCTGCGCTCGCCTGCTGATCCCGATGGGCACGTGCATGTAAATGGCTTTTCATCTTGGTTTACGCTTATGAATGCTGAAGTCTATTTAACTGATTATACTTTCATACATTACAACATCGATGCTGTAAAAAGAACCTTATAAAATAAAAAAAAAGTAACAATAACCTTTCACCTATAATAACCCTGGAAGTTTATTGGTATGGGAAGAAACCCTATTGAAAATCCTAACTGAAGCAATGTCTCAAGAAATGAGTTGAAAGCATTTGCTCTGGTGGCTGCCATCCGATTCTGAGCATTTCTTTGCATTTATTCATGAGAAACAGCTGGTTGAGTCCGATCACCACACAATATTATAAATGAGATATCATTACTTTATTATTGCATGAGATTATTACTAGAGGATATTGCATATGGCTCTGCTTTCTTTGTGAACATTCAGACAAATAGGTCATATGTGTGTGTTTTTAAGTGCGCAACAAAAAAGTGTTGCTTGTTAGGAACTTTTTTTTATTATCAGAGAGCTTGGAGCAGGGATGTCAAACTCAATTCCTGGAGGGCCGCAGCCCTGCACAGTTTTGTTCCAACCCTGCTTCAACACACTTACTGGTAGGTTTCAAACAAGCCTGAAGGACTCAATTAGTTCAATCAGGTGTGTTTAATAATGGTTGGAACTAAGGGGGCTGCAGCCCTACAGAAATTGAGTTTGACCTTCCTTGGCTTAGAGAATAGAGGTTTACCAATAACCTCCTTATATAGAAAAACACCGCCTTCAATCCCTGTGTTATATTTATTAACAAAAAGTTTCTGTCAATAGCCCCTTTTACACGTACACACTTTTCTATAAAATGACCAGTTGAGTCATGTGTTTACAAACCCTTTCTTAAAGGGGTGGACCACTTCGATGTCATATTTTAAACTTTAGTTGATGTGTAATATAGCTGTGTGAACATAAACAACATCTCTGAATGTAACACGCTCAAAGTTCAATGCAAAGGGAGACCTTTGCTTTCACAGTTTTAACTTAACTAAGCTTACAGCGTACTAACTTTGAGGACTAAATGCATCCAGGTTAGTGAGATTACAAACACTTCAGGTTATGCTCATTTACCATGTGCATACACCTCGCGCAGTAAAGGGGCATGGCCAAAGACGTTGTAATGTTACAGCAGAGAAAGCTACAATTGCATCCAAACGCAGCTATTTCACAGAATTTCTTTTGTTTCTGTATTTGGGCTACCAAAGAACACGACACAAAGAGAGAAGTTCTTACAGTTTAATTTGAATTATACTCCAGAGAATTATAAAAAATATATAGCTAGCATTTGACAAAGGAAAGCTTCCAGAATCTCTCCTAGTTCAGTGCTGGATTCGGCTAAAAATTCCTCAACAAAGACGCAGCTCCAACCATAATAGACGAACTGTGGATTGTGAGCCACAACCTGTAAGTCATTTTAATTGTTAAAATTGACCTATTACATGCATAGTGTCTAGCGTTAACGGTACGTTGTAGCAAGGATATAAACAAGGATGTAAACAACAGGAAATGCTGTTTGGCACCGCTATTCATCCATCAAACGCCTGTAAACACCAACAATCTTCACCAGCACTGAAGTATTTCTATATGTGAAAACGCATGAGTTCAAACAAAAATATTAAACAAATATATAGCTACTCAAAAATGAGGAATCTGATAGTGGTTAATGGTTTAATTTGACTGAACTCAAATGAATAAAGTTAGTCAACGGAAATAGTGGACACATGTGAATGTCCACTGAAGCATTTCTAATCTTCTAAAAGCATTCTTGAGTTGTTTTGTGTTTGGTACTCCAATGTAATCACAGATTGTTATGTAAACAACTTATAATATTCATTCATTTTTATTATACAAGACTCAATTTAAAACTTAAAAGTATTTGCTTTTATTTGTGTTTGCAAGAAAACATCTGGGATAATCTTTTTGCCATTTTGTCTTGAACTTCATTGAACTGAAAGTAAAAAGAAATATGTATGTTATCTACTTGCTGAAGCAGTTCTTTGGATTTTGTAATATGTTCTTTAATGCAGTTTAATCTAAACTGTCATCTGGCAACTGTGTGATTCTCAGAACTGCTATAAATGATCTTATTGTGCGTCCTGGTCTTATTGCATAAAGCTCAAAATTAATTGGTCTATGTAATTATTTAAAGGGCACATAGTTTACCCTTTTTTATGATTTAATATTAATATTATGTTTCTCCTGAGTGTGCTCACTTTTTTAGGGGTGTGTTGCTTCACATGAAAATTAGTTTCAAATTCCTGCCCAACGTAACAAGTGTACAAAGCCAAAAACTCCCCCCCTCAGACAGAGAGAAGCAAGCAGCAGCATGAATGAGATTTTTTATTCATTTCTGTTTTGTTTATTTATTTATTTATTTATTTATTTATTTATTTATTTATTTATTTATTTATTTATTTATTTAGTAGTTATATTGGTTTTATTTATTTATTATTTATTCATTTAGTTTGTTAGTTAAATTGGTTTTATTTATTTATTTATTTATTTATTTATTTATTTATTTATTTATTATTCAGTTAGTTAGTTAGTTAGTTAGTTAGTTAGTTAGTTAGTTAGTTAGTTAGTTAGTTAGCTAGTTAGTTAGTTATATCTGTTTTATTTATTTATTTACTTAGTTATTTAGTTAAATCTGTTTTATTTATTTCTGTTGTATTATTTATTTATCGTTAAGCAACCTCGAAAATCTACACAGAAGTAGCAAAAAATACAGTTTACACTGATTTTAACCAAAACACAATGCATGTCTATGAATAAAATATAATGCATTATAGCTTGGGTGATGCTTTAGCTGATACCGTTGAGTTCAGTGCATCAGCCAAAGCTGATGCAAGTCATGTGAAAGGGACTTTCTGTACACAGACTTTTACATTGTTTAGACAGATTGCTTCTTCAAAACATGTTATGCACTCAAAAACAAGCCAGTAAACATTTGAAAGTTTATTTAACTGTGGTTTAAAGGGCTTTTTTTTTTAAATTAAGTGAACTCATCACACGACAATGACCTTCTTAGATTTATGGCTTACTTCAGTTGAAAGGCCTCTGGGAAAAACGTGATCTTTAAAATGGATTATAGCCATTGTCCATTGAAATGTGGACTTAGACTTGTGGAAACAGTGCTGATTGTATTTTAATTTGTAAACTTGTAACCTTTCATTTGCATTTAATCTAATTTGTTTAATCAGATTAGCAACATAAACTATATTGAATGCATCATTTCAATCAATCTGCTGTGGTAATTTTGTAGTTGCTAAGGTAATATGAAAACTATGCAAATATAATCAAAAAACCCATTAGGCCATCTGTACATTTCCTACAACTATAGTGTATACAAAGTAGTAGTATGCTGCACTATTATTGCAGTTTATTAGTTATTTGTTTATTAGTCATTCATCTATATTATTCATGTGGACTGATTTGTTTGTGTTGCATACTGTAAAACAACACATTTTAAGAAATGCCTCAGTCTATTTTTGTCTAGACAGTGAACATCAGTGATATCCAAACATCTTTGTAAATATGTTTAATATCCAAAAAAAAAAAAAAAAAAAAAAAAAGGCAAAGAAAATCATATTGTACAAAACATGATATGGGGATTATAAAAGAACCCATATTTTGCATTTTAAAAGGTCATATTTTGGTTTTGGGGGTCTCCAACAATGCATACAAGGTTAAAAAACACTTTCATTGTCTTATAATTTGCATTTATTTTTTACCTAATTATCCCAACGACTCCCATATGAATCGTTCAGCGATTCATTTGTCCCTTCTTAGAACGCTGCTAATCTTTTATTGGTGCGATGACCCAGTCGTGTGATTGGTCGACTGCATTCAGCATGAGACAGAGAGAAACCACAGAGTGTATGTGTGAGCCCAATGCAGGTGTGCACTAAAGCAATGACCAGCTAAAATCAGCTTGACCAGCCTAGCCAGGCTGGGAGTCCAGCCAAAACCAGCTATGTCCAGCTTAAACCAGGCTGGTCAAGCTGGTTTTAGCTGGTCATTTTCCCGCCTGACCTGCTAAGACCAGGCTGGAAATGGCTGGAAATCAGCCTTGAAATAGCCAAAACCCCTCTAAAAACAAGCCTGGTCGGCCAGCTAAAACCAGCCAGCCAGCCTAGGCTGGTTTAAGATGGATTTTTCAGCAGGAATGTGTGTAGGAACACCTTATGGTAGCCATAGCAATGGCAAATGGCAGTGTATCGCGAGCTCACAAACACATTTAAATCTGTAAACAGTATAAACATTTTCAACGTAGTTTTAGACGTGATATGAGAATATAAAGAGTTAACCACATACTGTACAAACAGTTACAAGTGAAAAAACACAATAGGGTATATGAAAGAACTTTTAATTTGTCAGTAACCTGGGTCAAGCACATCTGGTGAACAGTGTGCCATTACAAACTTAGCGCGTTTAAGATCTGTTTTCTTTTAAATTAGCTCCAGTGGCTGAGTGATGTCCGATATAATGTGGGTCATAGATTGTACAAGGACGTACTGTATTAAATTACATTATTCATCACCATGTCTTTCAAATATGAACATTTATTTTACCCCAGTATATTTAATGGAGCTTCTGCACTCATCTGCTGATCCTGACGGGCACGTACATGTAAGCAGATTTTTATCTTGTTTTACGCTTGAGCAACTAAATGAATGCCAAAGTCTATTGCCAAAGTCTATGATTATATTTTAATTACATTACAACATCAATGCTGTAAAAGGAACCGTACAAAATGGAAAAATTGTAGACTAACCGTTTAAAATAAGCTTATCAGTATAGGAAGAAACACTAGGGGCCCTATCATACACCCGGCGCAGTGTGATGCAAGGCGTGACGCAGTAGTCTTTTGGTAGTTTGAGCTTGGCGCAAGAGTTGTTTTGAGGCGTTGCGCTACGCTGTTTAAATAGCAAATGCATTAGCCCTCATTTTTGCACCCATAGGCATTCTGGTCTAAAAAGGAAGGCGTTCTGAGGCGGACCGCTGGAGCGTTGCTATTTTGAGAAACTATAATAGATTTTTCACTAGACCAAAACTAACCCGGTCTAAACTCCGGCACAGAGTTACACACTATAATGTAAATATTAAGGATATATATAGGATATAATAAGAATAGATATAGGATATAAATATAAAGGATTAAAATATTACAAAACATATTATTTTCTAGCCTACATAAATATGAAAAACCACTGCTTTTATGTCTTCTTCATCTCAGGAGGCTTTTTCAGTTCATTCATAACAATTTGCTTTTGTACAATGTTATTATTATTAGCAGTATTATTTATTATACCCATATGTATATTTGTTTTATTAAAAACAAGCTTAGATTTGCCCACCTGTGAGGTTTTAGACCATATGGGGCACAGCATGTGTTTTAGGATATAACTCACGTTTTTGAGCACATTTTGCTATTATTCTTCATTTATTGGTTTGCTGGAAATTAGAACTGAATTGAGAAATAGTTTTGAAATGAATATTTGCGTTTAACAAACAAAAGTATTTATTTATAGACTAATTGATGTCTGTGCGTAAAGGTTTCCCTATCCAAGAGCGAAAGTAGTTCCATTATCTCTCATTCTCAAGCAGTAGATGCTCTGTTTAACAGTTTTCTGTTAAAAAACTATCAACTGTTAACTGTTTGCTTGTGAAATGCTCATTTTTTCCACTTAGACTTACTTTGCGTCCTGTAAATAGTAAATGAGCTCTTGGCGCGACGCAGCTGACTCTTAAAGGGAATGGGAGATGAGACTCTAATTGGTTTATTCTTAAAACACACCTATAACTCATTAAGAAAATAAACTCAACCCCTTTTAGACCATGCGCCGAAGCACAAGGCAAATTTCCCGTCCTTAAATTAGCAAAAACGCGTCCTGACACACCCTGAAAGCATTTGCGCCCTGCGTTTTGCGCTTTGCGCATGGATCGTCAAAATAGAGCCCTAGATCTTCATATACACTATTAAATACATTATTTGCAAGCTAGAGAAAAAAAAAACATTTTACACAATGCATTTACACTTGTGAAATGGAGGAAGAAACTGATCTATGAACTGTGTACTGTCAAGCTCTGACTAAGTCCCTTACATCAATAGTCTTTTCTGATCCTTCCTTTAACAAGCGGCCGACGAATCCTTGTTGAAAGCATGTCCACTGCTGAAGCACTCGTCAGAAAAATGATGGGAACGCAACACAATGCTGGGGTTATAATACTGAGGTATTTTTGCAGAAATAAACTAAAACCACTGAGTCATCATAGCCACATTATTGAGTAAGGAAAGTAATACTTTCCCTCACACTTCAGAGCACAGTGTCTATGCAACATGATTCAACGATGATCTGCTTCAGTGTTTGTCGTATTTTTCTTTCACCAGTGTTTGTGGACTGAGCCAGGGGTTTCAAATACCCGGGTCTGCATGCGCAACAAATGGGCGTGGCTTGAGTTTGGTATTGACGTCATGCCAACACGGCTAAATACTCTTTACAGCAGCGATTCATTTGAACCACCAAAAAATTGCCTCTTTTATAGATGAATAAATAGTTTTAAACACGGTGCACTTGCAGATTTAAGCTTTAGCTGGACATTTCACTTTAGCTGTGTTACACACTGCATGGGAAGTCATTTTCAAAAACTCATAATATGAGCTCTTTAATTGATGACCGAATTTAAATTTTGGATCGATAGATAGAGCTGAAAATATCATTTTTTTATTTTCCTTTCCCTTAAAGTAATGTACCGTATGTTTGACTTTGTGATTAGAGATTATTCAACCATTTCAGTTTCCATTTCCATCATCAAAAACTTACAGAACAGACTAAACATTTTTGGTCTTCTTCTTAAATTAGCAATTTGGAAATAATGGTTTCATCTTGGAACGTATTAACCCATCTAGCATGTTATGACTAAAAATAAAATAAATAATAAATTTATAAATAAAATCATATGAAATTGTGTTCAAGAGTTCACACTTAGCTGATGATCTATCAAAAGCTTGTTTGGCATACTGTCCCGGGAGAGAACCCCAAGCTCAAGGGATCCTTGAGCCGGGGGCTTCCTCCCTTTGGAAGAATACATGAGAAATGGGGTTAGACAAGGGGTTAGACAAGATTGTTATGCATGTTGTATATCTTTGGATGTTGGGAGGAAACTCAAGAACCCGGGGAAAACCCATGTAGTAACAGGCAGAATATACAAACTTCTCACAGAAATGCCTACCGGCCTGGCGGGACCAGGGCTGGCAGTGTTCTTGCTGTGGGGCTCACAGTGCTAACCACTGGGCCGCCGTGCCGCCCGATCAGTGGTAAAGGAGGAGAATAGGGGCGGAAGGGGAGTTTCTTCCAAACGAAGATAAAATGGACTGAAATCAGTGGTTATTTATAGTAGCTTAGGGGTCATATGATTGGAAGATAGTTATTAGCTAATACGAGACCAGTCGTGATAAATCATGCATAAAGCATGTGATCCTCTCGAAATTAGTTTATGAATAAACTTCACTTTGAATTACTCTGATTATGAGCAGAAGAATGAAACACTAGGGTTTCTGAGCATTTTAAATATATTTTTACATCAATGGTTGTTGTTCAGTCTATACACATATGCTGTAAAAATACAAGAACTCAATAAAAGCGAAGCAAAAAACATTTGGAAGAAAATACTATCGACATTTTTTGAATTCAAAATGTTATGTTTTATTTAATTTTATTTGCTGTTTCTTTATGTACTGCAGCTATATTATAACCAAGTGTAGCCAAAGACAGTCTTAATTCTTAGAAAGACAAATACAGTTTAATTAAACGCACATTTTTAATTAAATGAAAGAAAGTTCTTGTTATGGTCATGAGGATCATTAAATGTCTATTGAATGAAAGAGGTTAGCTGAGTTGATCAGTTGACTTGACTTAAAAAAGTGAGTAAACCCATTGACTTAAAAATGTGTGTGCGCTCATGTGTATGTGTGTTTTAGAAGGAGGTCTGTCTAATGCGATGTTGTATGCAGGACTAATGTTCAGGCAGTCTGTAGGGCAACCCCTGGTCATCAGAGTCAGGACCTCTCCTCGAACCCTGACACCATTATTGTGAGCCCATGATTTAGAATCAACCAAGGCAGAAATAGACAAGTGGCAAGTCTAAATGCATTTGGAGAAACAGGCTATTCACATTTGCACATGTGAAAACACCATAAATAGACAATCAGATTGTCTATTAAAATTATTTTGGAAAATGACACACACACACACACACACACACCAACACACACACACATGCACGCGGTGACCTCAGGATCATTTGTCTGATAGGGTCTGTCAGTGTGTGTTGTGTGTGTGCGTGATGGAGAGGTAATTGTTCAGCTCCAGGCTGGAGGGCTTGAGAGACGCTTGTGTTGCCTTCCTGTCCAGTTCATCAATGACTTTACAGATAGGCTTTTTGAAGCACATCCTGAGGAAACAGCTTTCAGACCAGTTTTGAAGGCACCATTATGTCATATCTAATGATCCACAAAATCCCAAGTTGGGTTTGAGCCATAAACAGGCAAATCTTTAATGTCAACCCTGACTCGTTGGAAATACGCCTGTTGTGGCATTTCTGTCAAATGATATTACGTAAAGTTACTTATTACACATTTTTCAACACATTAGGAACATTTTTAGTAATACATTTAACCAGCCCTGGTGTCTGAATCATAAAATGCACGTAGAAACGTTCCTAAAAAGTGAACATACACCAGAATATTTAGTTTAATTTATTCATTAATGATCATGGCTCATATGATAAATAATAAATAATTTAATAATAATTTTATGATAATAATAATAAATAATAATATAATATATTTTCCAGTGATGGGTTGTGGCTGGAAGGGCATCCGCTGCGTAAAAATGTGCTGGATAAGTTGGTGGTTCATTCCGCTGTGGCGATTTCAGATTAATAAAGAGACTAACTGGAAAAAAAAGAATTAATAATGTAATATAATTTTTAAATAATAAAATATTTTGAAATAATTATCATATTATAAATAATTATTTAAATAATAATTTAAGTTAAATACTTAAATAATTTAAATATTTACAGTTTGTAGATCACGACTTTTGCTTGGAGAAGTGGCATTTATGCACATTTCCACCCGTTTTGTGCGTATGCCATGTTTATAAATTAGACTCCAGATGAGTCTGAATCTATGAACATTTTAATTCAGTTGTTGTCAGAAATTAAATGCTAAGTGAGTGGTGCTAAAATGTTAGTGCAGAATGTAAGTTCCAGTGGTTGTAGGTATTGTACTGCTGGATCAAAACAAACACAATTGACCCTTCGCTGAGCCCCGCCCTTCTTAGTTACTGTTACTACGCCAGTCAAGCTTTCATGCTTGGCACCGCTTTTACAGTGTGTAAGCGCCGGTGTCAGACATTGCCAGGGATATAATCTCATTTTTGGCGAACAGGTGAGAAATCCTAGAAAGCCAGACAAAAAAGGACTGCAGTATGTTTTACAGGAGTATAATCACAACATAATAGGCAACCGATAAGAGAATAATTCAATCATAATTGAAGCTAGCTTAGCCTAGCTGCCTCATACGCTAACCATTCAACAGCTCAGCTCATGCTCAGCAGGAGAGGTGAAATTTAAAAATAATAACTAATTAAACTGTGAATTCTGTGAATTAAAATATAGCGTTACTAACCGACGAGGAAACACACATGGACAGCTTTTATATAGTTCATTCATAAAAAGAACAGCCAGAAAGGGGAAACTGATGGATTTGTGCAAAATATTAGCATCATTGACTCATAACAATGTACAGTAAGTTACCTATTACTGTCAGTGTGTTTGTGTGTTCTTTATAAATTACTGAAAAACAGCTGTTGGTAAAGTAAATTGATCGCAGCTGCTCAGTTTGTGATCATATCTCTGTTTTGTTCTGTTGATATTTATTTTCAAATATTCGTAACTTGAAATAGATGGAAATATGAAGTTCAGTAAAGTTAGCAACAGATTCGCAGATTTGTATTTTCTGGATCTATAATTCATGTCAAAATGACCTATTCGCTATTAGTATGACTAACGTTAGTCTTGTCGAAGGCTTAAACGAAGCATTGCTTATAATATTGAGCGAAAAAAAAGAGAAAAAAATAGCTGTGAAACATAACCTGCTTTGTATTCTATAGGAAGCACAGTTTAGATCTGTTTAGGGTAAGAGGTGTGTGAGTTATTGCCGTCGGTCAATGAATGTGTCAAGGATATCAAAACAAAACCAACTTAGCTCCGCTCTTTTAGCCCCACTCACAGAGCTTGATCCACGCTGGTATTTCTCCTCTTGGGTTTTTGGTTTTGACAAGAAAAAACCATCCCATCCAAACTTTTCCATAAGCACAATGGTATGGCCTGTTTCCCTCGCTCGAAAGCTTGACAGAGCCCCTCTGCGTAGCTACGGTTGCTAAGCCACGATTGGTGGGTGGTTGTTTTTGGGTGTGGCTTAGCAAAGGGTCAATTACAGGTTGCCAGATTGAGGACAGGAGCGAGTGATTTAAACAGTGTTCTAAAAAAAGCAACGGCACCTGATAGAAGGAATATTTTCCATATTAAAAGGAGTTTTTGTCCTAACCAACACCTTTAATCAATATATTAAAAATGGCTTTTATTTCTCACAGGTGAACAACAGAAAACTACGACAATGATCACCTCGGGTAAACCTCATGTGCTTTATTCAATGCTAAATGCTAACGAAGCGTGTTGTTAGGACACGCGGTAACCTGCTCACCTAATGTTTACGTTCGCAATATTTATATCATATGCTAATTAATAACCTCATGTGGAACTGAATCTGTAATTTCGGAGTCTGCTACAGTCCACCAGAGGTCGCATTTCGGTCACGAACGCATGCTTTCAGAGCCTTTCTCAATGAATGAATGAAATACACGATTTTCCACAAAGGCAGCCCGGGGTGCAAAAATACAACTGGCTAAACTGCCATTGGGCAGGTTAAAATTACCAAAACAAAGACAGCGTTCCGGCACGGAAAAAAAAACAAAAACATTTTCAATGCAGAATATTTGACTTCAGCATTGTTTTTCAGATAAACAAGAATGTTCTGTGTTTCTTAAATATCTGCAACCATATTATGGTATTTTTATGCTTTAGAAGAGTCAAATGTTTAGATACGACAGCTTTCATGCTCTATTACTTTTACAAACAATTTTCCTTCCATACGAAATCTACCATAAACCTGACCCAAATCAAATAGAGATGAAAATGGAGATTTATAAGTCTTGGACTCTTTTTTATTTTTTTTTCTCTCCACAAATGCAGTATACCAGTCGGGCTGCCAAAAACTTTACTCAATTTGAAAAGCAATACATATGGATTCGGTTATGTGATGCAACGTCACAGTGTATTAGATTGCACTGTAGTGAAAGTATTTTGAGATCATAAAACACAATTGTGCAAGAAGCTATGTAAAAGAAATTTTCAAAATACTGGCCTCATAGTCACAACTTATTTGAAATGAAATGTAAGTTGCTGTTTAACTGTCACTATTGCTCATTTCAGCTAGAAACTGCAGGGATTTCTATGTAGATTTGCCAAAATCGGCTTGTTTTCTATTAAACTTACTTTGAGCATCTTTATACAAAGTATTAAGCTGAAAATGTGTAAAAGTGGCTTTAAGGATTAATTGTTAGAATTTTATTTAAAGGGATTGTTCACCCAAAAATGAAAACTACCTCATCTTTTACTTTTCCTCATGTGGTTTTAAACCTTTATGAGTTCCTTTATTCTGTTGACCACAAAAGAAGATTTTTGACGAAAGCTGGTTGCTGGGACGCATTGACTTCCATAGTTGGAAAAAAGAAAATGCTATGGAAGTCAATGGGGCCCAGCAACCAACATTCTTCACACTATTTTCTTTTGTGTTTAAATGAAGAAAGAAAGTCAAACAGGTTTCGAACAACTGAATGGTGAATAAATGATGACAGAATTTTTGGATGAACTATCCCTTTAACTAACCAAACAACAAATTTCACACACAGTAATTACGCAGCCTTTAAACAGCAGAGGAAACCATATGAAGAGACCGTAGAGCTTCTTTAGTACAGAATCTACTTATACATTCATACAGGATTTATTTCGATCTGGGGTTTGATGTATTAATGTCTATTTGTGTTGTAGTTATGTAACTGTTTTTGTGTGTATGCGTTCATGTGTGTGTGATTTGGAGTGGATTGATGGCTATGTATCAGACTAATGGAAAGCAATAGCTTTTTACAAAGCTCATATACAGCCGAATCTGTAGTGCCCTACATTAACACATGCACACACACACACACACACACACACACAAACACACACACACACACACACACACACACACACACACACACACACACACACACACACACACACACACACACACACACACACACACACCATGCCATGCCATTGTCCTGCACACTTGTGGTGGTTTCTGTCTATCGCAATACACAATAAATGCGCTATATAAAAAGTTACATTACATTACATGAGGATTATAGTATATGAATGCTGGTTGATCAATAAAGAGTAAACCTAAAATAATACAAATACAAAAAAGTCTCTAATACTTTTATTAGTAACCCCTTTTATAAAAAGTAAAACAGATCTTAGTTTGTCAGAGTTGTTAAATGGGAAATGAATGGTGTGATGATGCAATAACATTGTGTAATCGGTTATCTATGGTGAATGAAGGTAATTTGGAAAATTTTTCCCCCACTATCAACTGCTGCAATTTTCTACGATTGCCACTCCAAGCAATACTTTAAGTGAACAGATGAGCCCTTAATCCATGGAGGTCTTATTTCTCTCAATGGCAGCTGCTCAGCTTGTGCATGAAGCACAGAATGATATGACCTGCATCCCGCATCTTTACTTCATTTGCACCTAGTTACAGAAAATGTCCTAAATGTTTTTTGCAATAAAACTTTAAATAACCACAATTTACACTTATATTTGTAATGTTCAAGGACTAGATTTTCTTAAATAAATAAATAAAATAAAGTGAAACACTGTAAGAGTTTCCTTTAGAATCAAAATTTACAGTATGGAGAGTATTCAATTGAATAGTCAAGCATCATTTTCTTAGGCCCCATTCACACGGGGCTTCAGCGTCAACGCTTGACAGAAGGCGTGTCTGAAGTTGGGGCTAAAGCGATCGTCATAGCAGCGTCAGCCAATGAAATTCAGTCATAGGCCACTGTCTAGCTGGTGTTTTTGCACACAGCGATCTGATTGGCTGACGCTTCCGTCGGCGCTTGAAAAGTTGAGCTAGTCCCAACTTCTGCTGCAAGCAACGCCTCTGAAGCAGCGCCGACGGATTCACAATGCAAATCGGCAAAGCCTGATGTCACTCATTTAAAGTGAATGGGAAGTGTTGACGCTGACGCTCTGTGTGAATGGGGCTTTAGGTTTGCAGGGGTACCCAGAGATTACACTTAAATATCATTTGGTGTAGTTACACAAAATAGTTTTCAATTGAATATGTAAACCTTTCATTCATGACACAACAATAGTGTTATGAAGATCTAAAAAGTCTTTAAAACAGATTTTTGCAATTTGACACTACAAAAAGACATGATTATGTGAAAATGTACATCAATATTATGTATATACAGTAGTCATGTCCGAGTACTTACAATAACAAACAGCTAAATCAACTAAAATGCACTAAATTACCATATATGTGCAGAGATTTAGTGTTTTTTTTTTTTTTTTTTTTTGATATAATGGCATCACTAGCTACAGGTCTAATGTGCATAATTTAGCATTTGATCATTGCCATGAATCAGTAAGAACCAAAATGGGTCTGAGAAAGACGAAGACAATCTTTTTTGTTTTAAGCAACGTTTCAGTGTTGTGTAAACATTATGGATGCAACAATACAGTTAGCCTACGGTTCAATACATACCTCGGTTTTTAACATGGTTTTCGGTTCGGTTCTCATGGCTTTACGCATGTTTTTTTTTTTTTTTAGGTTAAGGATTTATTGCAATACTCCTCTTGTTTTACTTAAAATCCCCCCCAAAAAAGTACAGTAGTTCCTAGTGTATTGTATAAAAAAATGAACACTGAAATCTCGCAGCTGCTGGTAGCCCATGTACAAACTGTGGAACACATAAAATCCTACACTCTGAAAATAAACATACATGTGAAGTTAATAAAGGTAAATTGGTAATTTCAAATAAACACATTTGTACTTAAGTAAACATAAATAAACCATCTTAATTATCTCGGTGCTAAAAAAATGCTAGACTGTAGTCTGTAACGCGGATCAAGTGCTTTTATAAAATGACAAAAGCCCGCATCTCCAATCACCTAAAACGACTGCAAATCTTTAGCAATAAACACCCGCACTGCCTTTGTTATGTTTATGTCTCTCGGAACCAGTTGGGTATGTTTGCTTGAAAGATTCAGCGAGTGATTGTTGCTATTTGGAGGACTTTATTACCTTCTCTGCTATCCTATCTTCAGACAGTGATATTGCTTGAGTCATTGCTGCAGTCATGGTTATACGTGTAAAACAATGCTTGCACAGAGTTATTTTTGTTTACTTTTTTTCTTTTATTGGCATTATACTTACATGCAAAACCAAAATGTCCTCACCGCAGATTTGAAAGACGCCGGCGCTTTCTCGTACTGTTGCCTCAACATCACTTCACCGCCACTGGCAATGTTAAAGTGTGGAATGATGGTCAAGTGCTCCCTAACTTTCATCTCAGCTCATGGACTTACAGGCACACGCAGTCAATTCGGGGAGATATGAAACGCACATAAAATATTTAAACGCAAAACCGAGAAAACCGCAATTCACAAGCGCGTATTGAACCGTGGAGGTCGCACCATACGGTTCAATATTATAACAGTGGCATCCCTAGTAAACATACTGTATTTTCCACTGTTTTCAGATTTAATTTATTATAATGGAAATGATACTGCTGTGCTGTGTTCATTGGTAAAGGTTTTGCTTTTAATGGATTATAGTTTAAGTTGCCTTGATTCATCAATCGTCGTTCATTATTCATCAAATAATGAACAAAGTAATGGGGTTAGACAAACCATATTTTTTTTTACCAACCACACACAAGCCTCTCCTACAAATGAGCACTAGAATAATGATCGCCAGCCCTATGGTTTCTGTGCAGCATTGCCAAAAATGCCATGAGTACAAATGTTACAATTTACTCCACCCACAGTGCAAGTTGTAACAGACAGGGGGTTATTTGTAACAGATGCATTTAAAGGCAGATTTCACACAATTAAATTAAATTCATTCATTCATTCATTTTCTTGTCAGCTTCGTCCCTTTATTAATCCGGGGTCGCCACAGCGGAATGAACCGCCAACTTATCCAGCAGGTTTTTACGCAGCGGGTGCCCTTCCAGCCACAACCCATCTCTGGGAAATAATTTAAATTCAGTTTACTTTAAATAGTAGCTATATATATATATATATATATATATATATATATATATATATATATATATATATATATATAGCTATATACACTCAGGAGTTGGCTCATTTCTTTTTTATTCTACATAGGACAGAATGTTTATGTGTTTATTTGTTTATTGGATAAACACGTTTGCATTATTATCCATTATTATACAATGCATTTATTTGCATTATTAGCAATAAAATATTTTTTATCTATTAAAACAATATTTTCTATTAAAAAACATTTTATTTAAAAAGTTCTCAACGTTACACTCAAACTAAAAAAATATATATTTTGCTAGTTTAATTGATGTCCAACAGTGTGTGGCTTAATTGTAACACCCTGTTACAACTAACCCCGCTGTTTCATGTTTTACTCAAAACTGTCTAGCGGTCATTGTGTGTTTTTTATATCTTTCAAAATGGTTCCATCTTTTAGCCTAGAAGACGGTGATCACAACAATATAAGATTTTACTAACATACTTTCACAAATTTATTTTTTTAAATAAAAATATATCAACTATAATAAAAATACTTTTATGCTGCAAAAATAGTTTCTCCTCTGTTTCTCATCCAAATTTCGCCGAATTTTTAAAAATAATTTGCAGGAAGATGTCTGCTGACAGTGTGGTGAAAACCTCAGAAGCAAACCCTGAGCAAATACCTTAACATTCCGTGTTACATTTAACCCTGCGTTACTTTGTGCCTTGCGCTCCCCTATACCAACCCCAAACACACACACAGACACGCACAATGATATTCTGCTTCTTACACTTTTATGAATACTGTCTTGCTAAAAACATTATAAATGCAGGTACTTTTAGCATGAGGAAATATACCCTTTACTTTAGTCAAAAACTAGTGGTGTCCTCTGATTAAACATTGGTGATATCCGCTTGTTAAGAGTGACGTCACGCGAAGCGGCTTCCGGGTCCAAGCGCTCTATTCAACTGAATGGGGAGATTCATGAAATGGTAATAAACTTTTTCAAAGCGATTTATTGCTTTCGAAAATCACGATCGCAGTATATATGTCCATGCCTAATATCTGATGGCCAGAAAGTGATTATTTTTTTTATAAATTATTAAATTTTTGGTATTTGTTATGCAGCAAGCCCAGAGATTGTTGTGTACACTGATTTTATATAAAATTACCTTTAATGTGTGATAGGAATAAAACGTGATCATAAACGAATTATTTCTCCACTCAAATGAGTGGCGGCTTGGACCCGTAAACAGTATTACATACGTCACAAACACGTCACCACTTAACAAGCGGATACTCCATGCTGATGAGGGGAAAACCTAGATATTAGCAGATTTTGCTGGTTTATATTAGAGGTTTAGTCAAGGCATGTCATTTTGACCTGAAGAGTGAATGGTGTACACAGAATTTTAAGACAACAGGAGGTTTTAAATAGAGCAATCAATTACTGAATAATGCTGTATTTTATCAAACATTTTCATTTTCTTTAAATATACTTATCATTCGTTCATACTTTTGCCATTGCTTTTAAATCAACACCAATGCATTACATTCAAATACTATAATTGTATCAGTTTATAATGAATAAAACTGCTGTAACTGATTATTTTGTTTTTCAAACAAACTATAAATATGCGCACAAATAGTCTGGAGTGTTCATACATTCTGTTCTTGTAAGAAGACATCAGTGAATGTCACAGCCTTTGTGGAAAGATGAGTTATTTCCAGCGTGAGTGATAAAAACATTGCCATTTATTTCAGAATCAATCGAATTTAAAGACCTTTAATGCATTAAATTAGCACACTTATAACAAACACAATGTTACAACATGTGTAAAAGCTGAAATAGTTACAGGCCTTTACATGTGAACAATCTTAAAGGCTTTCCATGTGAGAAACAACTGAGATATTGACGAGATCTTATTTGTTGTTCTTCCTTCCTACGAGTCCACAGCAGTGATGGATGGATTGATGGTGCTGACAGAGGAGCGTCAGGACAGAGAAGAGAAATAACAGGCAGTAAACTAAAGAAATGTGTGTGTTTGTAAAGGCCTTTCCCTCTGGAGAGACGCCAGCAGTGCAGCCAACTTTCTGAATTTAAACCACATGGTCTCACTGACTGGCATCAACACACACACACACATTCACACACGTGTTGGAGCACATGTTCAACTTCTGTTGTCCACCCACACATACAACCAGCAGCAAGTACACACACACACACACACACACACACACACACACACACACATACACACACACACACACACACACCGCACATACACACGCACACAGAGTATATAATTGACTGTGAGCTGATGTATTATTCTGACCTACATTACTGTGTGTGTGTGGATGTGATGGACTTGGTGCTGAAGGCTGTATAATGCTTCAGCACAGTCAATTCTGTCATTGTTTATCTCACAAATGAGCTTCTGTCTGTCTCTCTCACACACACCTGTAGGTTTAATTGCACTTTTTTTTTACGTTTACACTTTTCGTATATTAATATGCCAAACATAATGGGTTTTTGTAAGTAAGCTAAGAATTAAACAGGGTAATATAGTGTGCACACGCTACAAGAGGTTGTGTTTCAGGGATTTTCCCATGGTTACCAGTTGTCCTTTAAACTACTAATTTACCATAATCAATTTACTTCAACATTCAGTCTAAAGTCGATTACTGATTATATCATTTTGAGATTTTACACCTAACAGATACAGCTGAAATCAGAATTATTAGCCCCCCCCTGTTTATTCTTTTTCCCAATTTCTGTTTAATGGAGAGATTTTTTTCAACACATTTCTAAACATAATAGTTTTAGTAACTCATTTCTAATAACTGATTTATTTTATCTTTTCCATGATGACAGTAAATAATATTTTACTAGATATTTTTAAGACACTTCTATACAGCTTAAAGTGACATTTAAAGGCTTAACTGGGTTAATTTGATTAACTATTCAGGTTAGGGTAATTAGGCAAGTTATTGTATAAGAATTTAAAAAAAATAGCTTTAAGGGGCTAATAATTTTGATCTTAAAATGTCTTTCTTTTTAAATAAAAAAGTGCTTTTATTCTAGCCAGAATAAAACAAATAAGACTTTCTCCAGAAGGATTTTTTTTTTTCAGGCATACTGTGAAAATTTCCTTGCTCTGTTAAACATAATTTGGGAAATAATTAAAATAGAAAAAAAAAATCAAAGGGGGCTAATAATTCTGATTTCAACTGTACATCAATTTCTAGCACTGTTTGCTATATGAACGATACCATAGTGTAAAGTATGCAATTAGTTACTAAAAGAAACCTGATGATATTGAATAGAACTCTAAAACATAATCCAAGATCATAATTAATGATCGTAGTAATGATAGTGCAAAATGAAAAAATGAAGTAAAACAATCACAATGAATAAGCATGGAAAAAAGAATGCATAGGCTAAGCTCATTGTGACTAGGTCAGTGGAAAATTAAAAAAGATCAAAAGGACACGAGGGGCCCTATCAATCAAATATCTGGAGCAATGAGGTGCAAGACATGTCATGGTGCAATTATGTCATATATATGTGGACTCGTGGTCCACTTAAATTTGTAAAAACAATTAAGTTGACTTAATCAGTTTGTGGCGGCTCACAGCAAGAAGGTTGCTGGTTCGAGCCTTGTCTGGGTCAGTATTTCTGTGTGGAGTTTGTTCTCCTCGTGTCTGCGTGGATTTCCTCTGGGTGCTCTGGTTTCCCCCACAAGTTCAAAGACATGCACTATTTGGTGAATTGGGTTGGCTAAACTGTCCGTAGGCTATATGTGTGAATGAGAGTGTAAAACTGCGTAAAACACATGCTGGATAAGATAGCGGTTCATTCCGCTGTGGCGACCCCTGATTGATAAAGGGACTAACGTGAAAAGAAAATGAATGAATAATTGATTTGTGTGAAGGAATTGAAGGAATTTTCTGCAGTGTTTAAAATGCCAACTGCTTTAATTTCGTGACTGACATTCTAAAACATATGCCTGAGTAATTGGTGGTTCATTTTGCTGTGGTGACCCTGATAAACCAGGCAATAAGCAGAAGGAAAGGTTGAGTGAGTGTTATAAATTGAAATGTATAATGTATAAGTAACTGTTCAAAATGTATCAAAGTGTATTTTCCATAATATTTTTATTTTTCGTTTTCAGTTTGTACACATTAAAATAAAACATTTTACAAACATTTTACAACAATAACAACCTTGTTGTATTTACAAATTTTACAAAATATTATAGACCTCTATTATAGATATAAATATATATATATATACATATATATATATAATAAAAACTAAAAGCAAACAAACAAACGAACAAACAAAAAACTAAAAATAAAAAACAATAAATAAATAATAAATAAATAAATAAATAAATAAATAAATAAATAAATAAATAAATAAATAAATAAATAAATAAATAAATAAATAAAAAAAATAAAAGTAAAAATCATTAATGGTAATCTATTCAAACACGACAATTAAAATCATACTGAGTACTAGGTACAGCAAATATATATTAAAGAATGTATCAATACAGAACTATAAAGCTGGAACTGCATTATCCATCAAAAATTATTCATCAACTTCTTCCTCTGTTAATTCCACTTCTTTGATGTAACTTATGAAAGGACTCCATATGTTTTCAAATACATGTTGTTTAGCTTTTAGTATACAAGTTATTTTTTCTAATTGCAGAATTGAAAACATTTGTCTTATCCATTGAGTAGAGTTTGGTCTTTGTGTCTTTGTCTTTTGGTATAAAGCAAGCTGAGGTCTATAAATACTTGTTCGCTTCTACTATAGTTTGACTCCTCTGGGTATGAACCTAACAAAAAGTCAAAGTGTATTTTAAAGGACCTGTCTGGTCCCAGCACAGCAGATTTATTCCCAATCACCTGTTTCTTGTCATCCCTGCCTGTCTGTATCTCTCTCTCTGTCTGTCCGCAATGTTATATCTGTGTTTTTTTAATCTGCAAATTGTTGGTAAATCATTTCCATGCTCATTGGTGGTGTTTGGGAATTTGCTGTTTAGTAAATCTGGCCCATAAATTAGAAGCAAAGTACCAAAGTTGAATTTTTGGACAGAGTATCCCTTTGAGACAATCAGTTTGGATTGCTTTTGTTAGTTTTTTCACATGTAGTTGGATCATATCGTAGTAAACTGTATACAGCATTTCAGATTTGAGAATATAACATTTTTATTTCAGTTAGCAAGCTACTGTCTGTCTTTCTGTCTTTCTGTCTGTCTGTCTGTCTGTCTGTCTGTCTGTCTGTCTGTCTGTTAAACATAACTATAATTCTGATGTGTTTGGTGTGTCGGCAAAATCAGTAATATTAGAGTCCATTTTGGTTTAGATGCTGTCACAGAAGACAGGCAGCTTTCTTGGTTTTGTCTCTGCAGATGAGAAAAACTCAGACAAAGCAACATGCGAGACTCACGCACACACACACTCAGACACAATGGACATTAGTCTCTCAGCTTGTGTCAGACTAGAGGGGATGGATGAATGAATGCTACAAGGGAGGAGGGATGAAAAATGGACCTCGTCCTGTTTTTCTTTTCCCCAGCCCCCTTCCTCTCTCTTTTCCCCCTGCCTCTTCCTTTCCTAACCGCTTTGCATTGTTTTATTCTCCTTTAGTTTTTTCCTTTTTTTATACATACACAAGCACATTTTATCCAATAAAATAATTACTCATTATACACCTTGCAAATTGTCTTGCACTGTGCATTGTACATAGCTTGCATAACTCAAAAAAAACCTCTTATGCCCATATGTGAAATGCTGAATTCTGTATGGCATATTTTCCTTTTTTTTTTTTTTCCTTTTTTTTTTTCTTTCTCAAAGGGCTAGTTTTCCCAAAAATTTAAATTTGGTCTTTATCTTATCTTTCAATTTAACAGCTAGATTTACCAAACAGGGCTAATTCCAAAACACCACCAATGGGCATGAAAATTTCTGTAGATGATTTACCAACATTGTGCAGATTTAAGAACATAGACCTTTTACAGGCAAAGATGAAAGAATTCAGAACTGGACAGCACCCATGTGCTCAGCTCATTCACCTTCTTACAATTACTTAGAGGAGATCAAGTAAATACCAACTGCATTTTTGTGAGATCTTCATATAGATATCACAACTATTTATGTTGGCTACGCAGTGGCGCAGTAGGTAGTGCTGTCGCTTCACAGCAAGAAGGTCGATGGTTTGAGCCTTGGCTGGGTCAGTTGGCGTTTCTGTGTGGAGTTTGCATGTTCTCCCAGTGTTCGCGTAGGTTTCCTCCACAGTGCAAAGACATATGCAGTGCAGGTGAATTGGGTAGGCTAAATTGTCCATAGTGTATGAGTGTGAATGAGTGTGTATGGATGTTTCCCAGAGATGGGTTGGAGATGGAAGGGAATATGCTGCGTAAAAAACATATGCTGGAGAAGTTGGTGGTTCATTCCACTGTGGCAACCCCAGATTAATAAAGGGACTAAGCTGAAAAAAAGAAGAAATAAAACTATTTGTTTTTGATATTAAGGTGCGAGGAGAATGGCTCACATGCTGTCTGATAGAACTGTAGGACTGCTGTGGTGTTACATGACTCAACATAATTGTTTGATCCAAGTCATCTTTTAATTCCTGAAGCAAATTAAAAACAACCTATTTGGTAATCGATGTGTTCAGTTGACATGTAGAAAAAATAAACATTTAAGACATGCTTTTTAAAGTGTTAAATAATGACGAGAGACACCAGTAATTTGTGGAGTGTGCACAATAGTTATTTGTGTTGTGTGGGTAATTTAATTCCCATAAAATGTGTGTCAGACACACTCCTACAAAAGCATATTAAGTAAGTTTAGTTGCAAAAATAGCTATGTTCATGCATTTTCAGCACTTTTCTTCACCGCACAAGTTTAGTCAATACAGTACTTTTATTGGCTCTCTCATTTTTTTTTTCTGTTTAAAAAATGCTAGCCATTAACGTATTTTAGGATGTTTGTTCATTTGTTTATTCGTTCATTCGTTTTTTAGCATTTACATTTACATTTAGTATGTTTTTTTAAATTTGTTTTTCTTAATTCATTCAGTTTTGTATGTTTTCATACAAAGTGACATAATCAGCTGGCCAGCAATCTTTATCATTTTAAAAGTTTTAATTCTGTATGCAACATTTTTTTTCTTAAGGGAAACAAAGAACTAAAGAGGAGGGTCAACCAAACATCTCAAATATTCTTTTGGAACAGACTAAATGGAAGATATAACAGTAATAGCTTATGTGTATAACATGTTATTTGCAATATAACTTTGTTATAACAAGTTTTGTCTTTTTCTCTCCTATAGAAAGAAATGCAACTTCAAAAGGCTTTTTCATCGCAAGACAACCACAATAAGGTATGATTTTTTTTATTATTTATAATTGTACAAAGTTTGCTAGTGTACCCTAAAAACTTAAACAAGTCAGTATTTTTGCAGCTTCATCATAAAATTAGTGAAAATTTGGTTATATCCTAAAATATGTGACTAAAATTAGCTCATTAGGTTTTAACATTTTTGTTTTGAAATAAAACATCTCAGAAATAAGCTAGTGACAAGGCACTTCAGATTGACGAATGAAATTAATGGGATTTTGTGGACAACCTAAGAAAAATCCTGCCTGATAAGCATGCAATAAATAAGTGAGAAAATAATATGATTGCTGGGGATGAGCAATAATTTGCACCTCTGTTATATAGTGAATAGTATGTGTAAGAGCTGATATTGAAAAAACACTCTTCACTGATGTTCTATACAGTAGCTTGTAATTCAACTCTCGATTATCTCAATATGTTTATGATGTTATGATGTTTTTTGGACTGGAATGGGTTTAACTGGTTAACTGGTTATACCAGCCTGATTTCACAAGGTTAGGTTTAGTGACTAATTCGTATCAGTCATACGAAAATGTACAATTTTAAAACGGGGGTGTGGCACCCAACCCGACCCCTAACCCCAACCGTCATTGGGTGATGAGCAAAACATATTAAATAGTACAAATTAGATCATACGAATTCATACAAATTAGCCACTAAATCAAAAAGTTACATATTGCTGTGAGATTGTGTTGGTTATACACAAAATGGTACTGATATTAGATTATTTTCATGCCATATTATTACTATTTTTAAACATTCTTGTAAATTATGTAAAAAAAACCATGAAGTCTATTGTTAGTGTGGAAAATATACATTTTAGCAGATCTGGTTGTCTTTTAAGTTTTCTTTTAACATTCCTCGTTAAATACCTGCAATTGTCTGAAACAAATTGGTTTAAAATGACCTACTATTTCTACTTACGCTAATTTATGTATTTCATTGATGAGGAATTGAGTCTTTGCTACTTTGTTACTTCCTAATGCGTTGCTCTTGTTGCTGAATGTAGGATAGAAGTGGTGGTGGCAACCTCTAACAATGACAGCATAATTTGACATGCCTTAGTATTAGAATGTTGCATGCATGAAGATCGCTGGTTCGAGTCCTGAGTTTTGAGATTTATTTCTGTGTGGACGATCCAGGGACATGAAATATACAGTGCTCTGCATAATTAAGTACACCCCATTTTGAAAATGATTATTTTTCTCCATTTCTCAGTGAGTATAGGCAATGTATTTCGGTGCATTTAAACAAAACCAATTTATTAAACAGTTATATTTATTCAAATAATATTTGTCACCAAAAAAATTAGAAATTTAAAGAAAGAACTATTAAATTCAAGAAAAAATAATGCAAAAAAAATACAACCTACAAAATTCAACTAAATTTTTCACTTTTTTCTCTTGATTTTTCCTCTTTTAAAAGTTTGTATTTAATATTTTTTTATAACATACATTTGGGTGTACTAGTTTCTAGACCGTTATCGTAAGTTATTTTGTTAGATAAGCTCCAGATTTGGCTTCAGTACTGACTAATCTAATGTATATGCACAAATATATTACTGTATGGCTTACTGTTAAAGATATGAATTTAAAAGATTGATTTGTAAGGGCTGTACTTATTTATGCTAAACACTGTATTGGGTAAAACAAAATTGGCCTTAGTGTATAAGTGTGTGTATGCGAGAGTGTTTCCCAGTCCTAGGTTGCAGCTAGAAGGCCATCCACTGTGTAAAACATAAGCTGAAATAGTTGGCAGTTCATTCTGCTGTGGCCACCCCTGATAAATAAGGGAACAAGCCGAAGAACAAATATTATTAGAATAGCCCTGATCATACTTATATATACGAAGTAGGCCGTTCAGACAAGTTCTTAGTGACATTTACATTTACCTATTTAGCAGACACTTTTATACAAGTTGGATAAAGAAGCATTGCAAATCAGAGAGTAGCAGAGAGTAGCATATTATATACATGCTATGATAAGTCTAATATACTAAATGTAATATAAATATAATCTAATAAAATAAAACTGAAAGCTCATACTGTATATTTGGTGATATAACAAAGTCTCTAACAATACAGTAAACTTACAGTATTTCAGTATGAATTTTGCTTTCAGTTTTCTTTATTTTCTGCATGCATATAGTCTCACAATGCGTGAGAGCACTCTCTGTGAGATACTGTATCCATATGCTTTTAGGTCACACTTAATTTTGATGGTCCGTTAATGATGGTCGCTAATTAGATTATAAGTAGAATGTTAGGTTGGGGTTTATGGTTAGGGTTAGTGTAAGTTGACATGTACTTGCTCACTTTCCTATAGTAAGTTAAATGTCTTTTGAAGGAGCAGCATCAACAGATATTAAGCAGACAGTCTACTAATACTCAAATGGATCATCAAAATAAAGCGTTATCTGCTTTTTCCTCCATTTTTAGCATGTTGAGTGAACTGAAAAGCAGAAGCAAAGTTGGGAGTCATGTATTTAGTTACCATTTATAGTCCCACTGTGCATGACGTGACTTTAACTACTGTGTACTAACATTTAAAAATTAATTATGGTAGTGTATAATACATAATGTGTGTTTTGAAAGTGTACAATAATGAATGTTAAGAGAAATATCTGATGGCCAGTCAGACAAAATATAAAAGATATCAGTGTATTATTACTCCTTTATAATTGATGCTGATGTTGTTGTGAATCATATGCTTATTGAAGCATTTTAAGAACGGCTTAATATTGTTGTATGATCCAGTATTGTGATTTGTGTGCCTTACTCAAATACAGTCAACACATGCTGGGAGCTTTTGTACGCAGTGCTGTGTGTATTTCCCAGTGGATAAGCCGTGCTGTTTGATTACCCATGATACTACTTGTGTGTAGTAGAGTCACGCTGTGTGTATTGTTTGATAAGCCATAATCATAAATCCTAAAAGCTAATCACTCGCCCACTCTGCACCCAATCAAAACACAGCCACATTACCCAGCGCTGGGCGCTATTGAGCTATCCATCATGAGCAATATCAGCACCCTGTGTGTGTGAGAGAGAAAGATGTTGCTTCCCGTCGGGTTTTCTATGGGAGTGTGTCAGCGTGTGGGGGTTAGTTTGGTTTGTAATGTGAGGTTGTTTATGTGCATGCGCTCACCCAAAATGCAAATTCAGTCATAATTATCTGCTTCTGTTTTTCCGAATGCTTTGTTTTTTTTTCTCATTCATATTAAAAAGCTGATCTTCTTAAACCTCTGTGTTGCCTGCAGGCAGCATAACCTATTTAAGTGATTTTAAAAAAGTGAGATGCACATCTAATTGGTTAATACTATTTTAAGTAGGACAACTCAGATACTAACCAACAAAGGTTCTAAGTAGTAGCTACATGACCCAGAAGGGACCATCTTGCTTCCTCTTTTAGCAGGATCCATATTTTCTCTAAAGAAAATTAAAAAAGAAAAGAAAGAAAAGAGTTTTTTTTCATCTGTATAATTGTCATCTTTATTGTTATGCTTTATATATCATAAAATATATTTTAGGAAATTACATAATACTGCATTTTGCCTTAAAGGTGCAGTAGGTAATTTGCCTAAATGCTAACCGGTTAGCATAATATGTTTGAACACAATCCCTGCCGTCCAAAGCCACGCCTCCTGAAATCACAAACATCTGCACCTTAAAGATGGCAGAGACCCACTAGATCAGTAGCTGCGTCCCAAATGGCACACTTTACACTATGCACTCATGCACTATGTACTTATGCACTTACACACTCAACAGGATAGTATATGTATGTATTGTCGTCCCAAATGGCACACTAATGTGTTTTTACTAAGCGAAAATTCAAACCGTTTCCCTGATGACGTTTGACGGTTGCCAAATCAGTGAAATAAACGACCGAATTATCAGATAATACCTGCCGTGAGTATTGCCGCATTCACCATCGGAAGGCGCTAAAATCACTCTCGTAGGAGAATTTTGCTTTCACCATCCAAAATAAATAAAGTTATTCAACATGTGCGTCTGATAGCTCCGCCCCTTCCGCTACGTAAGCAAACCTGCGGTTGTTGAGTGCATGTAGTGTCTATCATTACACACTTCATTTTAGCGGCTGAATGAGTGCATCATCCGGGTAATTAAAGTGCTCTTATTATTTTTAGAGTTTTCAGTGTGAACCCACTACCTAAACTATTTATACTACAAAATGGCGTAGAATAGTGCATAAGTATGCGATTTGGGACGCAGCTAGTGTTTCTCAAACTGTGGTACATGGGCTTACTTCTAGAAGTATGTGGAGGAATCACTATCATTTTATGTATACGATAACACCAATGTGATCAGCAATGGCGGTTCTCTAAAGCCTTCAATCAAGGCGATGTGCTTACAATGTTTACTTTAGTGCATCGCGTCATCAGCTGCTAAAAATCAATCAAATTGACGTAGAACTAGAGAAAGAGGTGCGTGGTGCTTGCAGAGCAGATACGCGGTAGAGCAGAGGAACCCAACTCTCAGGCCGTAGATCAATTGGTACTGGGCCGCACAAAATAGTATTAATTATTTCAGTTTTATTTATTATCTGAGTCTGAACAATCATTCATTTTAAAAAGTCTTTTATTTTGAAAAATGACCGTATTCTCTTGTTACATCTCAGTGACTTGAGCGTCTAAATTTAAACCAAGGGCTAGTAAAATGAGTAAGAACTGCAGCATTTCGCTCTTGCTTATTCCAGGAGTACACAGTTGAAAACATCTTTACTTTTCAGGATGTCGCACCACGAGTCACGTGACAAGACCCGACTGATCAGCTTGATATTTTGTATGGAATATAATTGCGTTATTATCTCAGACAAACACAGAACATCCAAACACTGCAGTGCTTACATTTTTTTTTTCCATTAGTAAAACTTGTATTAGAGTGCAGCAATGTTTTGTCAGCTTGACATCCTCTAAGAAAAACAGGTTCCCTACCAATCTACATACAAATCAAAATCAAAAAGATATCAAATATGTCATATGTACAGTACATGCAATATATATTTAAAAAATTGTATAAATATGAATATGACTAATTTTCAAACTGTGCAGTGCTGTAGCTGCTTAATATGGCCAACTACGCTACTTCATTTCAATACTGGTCATTATGGTGGTACTTGGTACAATTTTTTTCTGAGGTGGTACTTGGTGAAAAAAGTTTGAGAACTACTACACTAAATCATGTCATTCACCAATTATAACATTTTTGTTGTACTTTATAATACTATAATTCAGAATGAAAAACTGTATTAAATCTAGCACATTTTCAGCAACACTTGTCATGATGTGCATGAATTCATGGATGCAAGGATCACTGGTCTCACACGTTTCGTCCTAAATCCACTACTGCATGCTTAGTGCCTGGCCGGCAGACTGTAGGAATTACACTTATTACTTAGTCATTCTTATATGCTATTTTAGACCGATTATTCAAAGTAGCATGATAACCAATACAGGGAGTTTGTCACAGGCTGTCATCGTTCAAAAATGAACCATTGTGAATATAAAACCAGCATCACCTCAGTAAAGCAGGCTAGGCGGAACAGTGCTATTTACTGATGTTTTGTTGTTAAACTAAATAAAAAATTAACTTTATGAAACTGAAAATAATCACATCAATATTTCGCTGGAAGATTTCAGTGGCTGAACAACACTACTGTGCATATAACCCATTCATAACTACCAAATCTACATAAGCTTTGCGTGACTAAAATAGTTTTAAAACAGAACATTACCTGTCTAAAAGAAATACTTCAGCCTTGATGTCATCCTTCCTCCAGCATGCAAAAGTAATTCCGATATTGATTCAGGATTTTAAAAGTTTTGATTCAGCATTTATTTTTACCTCTGCCTCTCATGTCCATGTGGACGCGGCATGCGTGCATGAGCGCATGCGCAACCAGCGGATCTTGTGCGCAGTTGTACAAATCTACATTTGCTGACAAACCGTTTGGACTACTTATCAGAATTATGGTAATTGTTGGCCAGACAATTTTTAACTGGATAACTATTTTTAAGTTTTATGCCTTATCCAGAATATAAAAATACATATAAATACATTTAAATCATTTACTCTAATCATTAATATTGGACTGTGAAGAGACTTTCAACTAGCACAACAAAAAAAAAATGTTTCTGAAGACAATCACACAAGTTTTTTTTTTTTTTTTTATTAATTGCTCACCCATATGTTGTTCCAATCCTGACAAGGGCATAGAATTGGCATGGACCGAGGGGACGTATCCCCACTAATATCCCCAATCACTGAAATGTCCCTACCAATAATTTAATTGACCCATAGTAACCTACACATGCACAAAGTTCGCTATGAGTTCACTGTAATATTAACCAAGGCTATGCAATTAATCAAAATTCGCTTTCAATTTTGGCCTCCATGATTATGAGAAACTAGCCTATAATCAAGATAAAACAGTTGAATTGCATCACACACCTCTCTGTCTCTAAATGTATACCTTCTTAAAGCCCAACTGCAGTAAAATCATGTAAATTGACTTTTGCAGCATGAAACGTGATTGTTATTTTTTTTATTAAATTAGAGAGCACCTTTATCCTTCATATACAGCAAGGGTTCTGAGATGTGCGGAGTACAGAAAAAGAACCAAAAACATTATCAATCATAAGAAGCTAATTCTTCTCTCAATGTTCGTGTGGGTTTCCTCTGGGTGCTCTGATTTCCCCCACAGTCCAAAGACATGCAGTATAGGTGAATTGAATGAGCTAAATTGTCAGTAGTGTATGTGTGTGAATGCAAGAGTGTATGGGAGTTTCCCAGTGCTGGCTTGCAGCTGGAAGGGCATCTGCTGTGTAAAACATAGGCTGGATAAGTTGGTGGTTCATTCCTTTGTGGTGACCCCTGATGAATAAAGGGACTAAGCTGAAGGAAAATGAATGAATGAATGAATGAATGAATGAATGAATGAATGAAAACAATTCTAGATAGATACAACTCTATTCACCTATATCTTTTTTCCCTTGTCTGGTCAGCATGCAAGTCAGCGCAGGTACAATGTTGCCATAGAACAGTTAGAAATGTAGATTAGACATATTGTTTTTTTTAATTAAAAATAAAATGTATATTATATTTTAAACCGGATAAATCTATTTCTTTGAAAGATTTGTAAAAGACTGATTATTTCTGTAAATACATTCCTTTTTTCCTGAATCAAAATGTGTCCATTGTGGTACAATGTTGACTTAAAGCAAAAAAGTATTATCTCAAAAATAAATTTCAAAATGGGCGACGCAGTGGCGCAGTGGGTAGTTCTCCTCACAGCAAGAAGGTCGCTGGGTCGCTGGTTCGATCCTCGGCTCAGTTGGCGTTTCTGTATTGAGTTTGCATATTCTCCCTGCGTTCGCAGGGAGTTTCCTCCGGGTACTCGGGTTTCCCCCACAGTCCAAAGACATGCGGTACAGTTGAATTGGGTAGGCCTAATTGTCCTTAGTGAGTGTGTGTGTGTGTGTGTGTGTGTGTGTGTGTGTGTGTGTGAATGTGTTGCGGCTGGAAGGGCATCCGCTGCGTAAAAACCTGCTGGATAAGTTGGCGGTTCATTCCGCTATGGCGACCCCAGATTAATAAAGGGACTAAGCCGACAAGAAAATGAATGAATGAATAAATTTCAAAATGTTGAAAATGCTTATGTTCTCACATGCAATTAGGTGAATTAGATTAACTAAATTGGCCATTTTCCCAGAGATGGATTGCAGCTGGAAGGGCATCCACTGCATAAACATATGCTGGATAAGTTGGCAGTTCAATCCGCTGTGTCAACCCCAGATTGATAAAGGGACTAAGCCGAAAAGAAAATGAATGAATGAATGAATGAATGAATGAATGAATGAATGAATGAATGAATGAATGAATGAATGAATGAATGAATGAATGAAAATTGGCTGTAGTGTATGTGTGTTTGTGTGTGTGTGTATGGATGTTTTCTAGTACTAAGTTGCAGCTGCAAAAAAAAAATTACGGCAGAGTATAGTTGATGGTTAATTTTGCTGTGGCGACCTCTGATTAATCAGTGACCAACTCAAAGGAAAATGAATGAATAAAAATGCATTCTGATATTTTATAGAGTTAAATTTTGAGCAGGACAATCATCACAAATGAGTTCAAAAAGGCAGCTTTTTACTGAGATGATGTACACTACATGTCTACAACTTTGGTAATGTAAGTGTCCATTTTTTATACATGAGACTTCTAATGCAAATGATGATGAGGTACAACCATAAGGTGCGTTACAGTGGCCAAAAAAAGCACAGTGGTAGTTTTAGACACCCTCATAAACAAAAATAGAGAACATACTGTACATGAGATTCTGTTCTTGCTTTTTGGCATTTGGTGACAAGAAGGCAACAAGCTTTGTTTGACTCGGGTTGACCATGGCTTATTGCTGTGTGCTGTCACTCTATTATTATGGTGCCATGTCTCGGCTGTGTATTTAAAAATGGAACTTCCTGTGTTGTCTTTTCATTGGCTTGTTACACACACTGGTGACTATTCTCTAAAAAACTAATCAGCATTCAGCTGCGAATCTAGCTCCAATATTTTGTTACCATTCTGTTGTACTTTTTGGAACCATGGTACTGTATGGTTCGGTACGGTCATTTGACAGTGGAAATAGACATAAATGCATGCCATGCTGTACCATACTGAATCGCACCACCCAGTATAAACAGACTTTTATTCACCAGACAGCTTTGGTGTTTGTCAAAAAAAATAACTTTTAAAGGAACTTCACAGTGGTTTGAGAGAAAAATTCTGATATTCTGGTTTCAGGTTCTTTTACGTGAATCAACCACCCCATGTAAAAGGTAAAAATCCCCTACGTCCACCTAAAAAACAATTCTCGTTTAAATAGGGCTCAGGTTGCTCTTCCATACTAAGTATATACGATTGTGCATAATTTTTGCTAATTTGAGTTAATCCAATTGGGAAAACCCAATATCTTTGTTCATAGTCCCCCAACGACTACTTACTTTAAATAAAAAAAGCTCATCTGGACAAAAAGGCCTGTTTCATATTGGATACACAAACCAAGTGGTAGCAGTGTAGATACTGAGAGAGTGTACGTACAGTTGAAGTCAGAATTATTAGCCCCCCTCAATAATTAGCACCCCTGTTTATTTTTTTCCCCAATTTCTGTTTAATAAAGAGAACATTTTTGTTTAAAACATCTGTAGTCATAATAGTTTTAATAGCTCATTTCTAATAACTGATTTATTTTATATTTGCCATAATGATAGTAAATAATATTTTACTAGATATTTTTCAAGACACTTCTATATAGCTTAAAGTGACATTTAAAGGCTTAACTAGATTAATTAGATTAACTAGGCAGCATGGGCGTTGATAGGCCTATTTTAGGAAGGCTGTAGCCCCCCTATATTTCTACTCAGCCCCCATAAAACTTGCTAAACTGTACACTAAATTATGCCCCAGTCCCTTTTAAATTTGATAAGAAAACGGCGGCAGAATTTGGCTCCTCCTTCGTCTTTTGTTTTTCACTTGATCAGCAAATCACAGCCATGGACAGCGAGAGAACGAGATGTGTGTTTATTGATAAATTGGTATAATATCTGCTTATTTGCAGTTCTTTGATATAAATAATCTTGTATCACCTGGATCCCAATGTCATGGAGGACCAGTCGGGTTTTCTCCTCATCGGCACAGCTGTTTCCCCCAACGAAAAATGTAACTCTTAAAGAACATTTTGCTATTTTTATTTTACACTTTACAGTTCATGTGGCATTAAGTATACCATACAGTCTTGCACAGAAAGGATTAAACAGTGACAGAACCATTTGGAGAATGTACTCGTTATAACTGTCACTGAGTCACTGACAGGTAGAAACATCAAGTGTTGTCTACTATTAAAAAATACTTCTTATTAATTATTATCATTCAGATCGTGAAATATGTGAATTAGCCTGTAAGTTTAAACATATATATTTATATCTATGTCATTTAATTAGAAAAGTAGCAGTTTATTTATTTAATATATGGAAACAAAAAAATGCACTTGAATATAGAAGGTGGTTTTTACTACAGTAAATGGGGGGGGTTAAGCCTATTTGTCTTTTTTAGAACTCAAGGCTATGCCTATCTATATAATACGGTGGAATACTAGTATACAACCTATATTAAAAAAAACATTTTTAAGTGTATTACTATTAAATTACTACTTAAAAATGTAATATTAAGCTTTATATATATATATATATATATATATATATATATATATATATATATATATATATATATATATATATATATATATATATATATATATATATATATATACCTTAAAGCAGGCAAGTTAGGGTGATTAGGAAAGTTGACATAACAATGGTTAGTTCTGTAGACAATCAATATATATATATATATATATATATATATATATATATATATATATATATATATATAGCTTAAAAAATGTAAAACTGCTTTTGTTCTAGCCAAAATAAAAAAAATAGGACTTTCTCCAAAAGAAAAAAAAAATATTATCAGATATACTGTGAAAATGTACTTACTCCGTTAAACATTGTTTTGGAAATCATCACCTTTCTTAGGAATTATAAGGTTCTATTTGACATTTTTGTCAAAATTGAGTTATTGGCATACTCTTTTTAAATGACAACTTATTTACGTTATAGGATGGTTTTTATAAGTTGTTTACATTAAGACTTTTTTTTATTTAAAAAACTAATGTTACACACATACTGTTTGCTATATGGAATGCAAAAACTTTGAAGCTCAATATCTCAAAATCATTCAGAACGCAGATAGAACCTTATAACTCCAAGGTGACAAAATATTTAAAAAAGAAACAAAAACTCAAAGGGATGGCTAATAATTCTGACTTCAACTGTATATGGAGCAGAAGCTGCATCTTCTAGTTCTGCTTTCATTCATGTAGTGATTGTTGCACAAAGTTGAACTGCTGCTTACAGTATGTACTTCGAATACACCCAAATACAATCCATGTTGAATCATCTTTAAAGTTGTTCTCATCCAGGATGTGTCAGTGCTTTTATTTCGTCCGACTAAAAAAATGCTACCTCATTATCTCTGGTTCAACACTGGAATTGCTAGAACTAAGTCTCTCATCAACAGAAAGAATGAAAACCCTACACTAACCTTTGACGAGAAGCCTGTTTTATAGACAGAGAACTGATCCAAAACTCACATTATTGATGAAAGCAAGTTTAAATGATCTGGGTTTGATGGGAAACATTATGTCCACCATCAAACTAGTGAAAAAGTGTGTAAATAACTGAAATGTGGGTGATGCAGTGGCGCAGTAGGTAGTGCTGTCGCCTCACTGCAAGAATGACACTGGGTCGCTGGTTCGAGCCTCGGCTCAGTTGGCGTTTCTGTGTGGAGTTTGCATGTTCTCCCTGCATCCGCTTAGGCTTCCTCCGGGTGCTCTGGTTTTCCCCACAGTCCAAAGACATGTGGTACAGGGGAATTGGGTTGGCTAAATTGTCCAAAGTGTATGAATGTGTGTGTAAATGAGAGTGTGTGGATGTTTCCCACAGATGGGTTGCGGCTGGAAGGGCATCCGGTGCATAAAAATGTGCTGGATAAGTTGGCAGTTCATTCCTCTGTGGCAACCCTCGATTAATAAAGGGACTAAGCCGAAAAGAAAATGAATGAATGAATGAATGAATGAATGGATGGATGAAATGTGGATAAGGAAGTGTTTTATTTGAGGCATGTATTTTTTTGCAGCAAATGTTATGTTGTTGTTTTTTTCTGTGTGGAGTTTGCAAGTTTTCCCCCAGTTGCTGCATTTTCTTTCTTGTGTGAGTTTTCTCTGAGTGCTTCGGTTGTCCCCACAGTCCAAAGGCATGCTGTATACAGTAGGTGAATTTGATTAATTGGCTATGGTAAATGAATATGTGTGTGTGTGAGATTGAGAGAGTGTATGGGTGTTTCCCAGTGCTGGGTTGTGGCTGGAAGGCCAACCGCTGTATAAAAGATATGCCTGAGTAGTTGGCGGTTTATTCTACTGTGGTAACCCTTGATAAATCAGGCACTAATTCAAAGGATAGTGAGTGGGTGAGTATGTTATAGGCTGTATGTCAGTAAGTTATAACAGTGCAAATGCAATAGCAATGACACAGATGACAGTTTTACATGTTTGAATATTATTATTATTATTTTTGTATAAGTGGAATAATTCACTCAAGTCCAATAAATAATTCAAGAGTTGCTTTGCGTCTTGGACTCATTACCCCTCTGGTTGGCATTACTCATTACTCACTTAAATTCAGCTTATAGTCACTGATCTATCAGGGGTTGCCACAGTGGAATAAACTGTCGATCATCTGACATGTGATTGATGCAACCCTAACATGTCTAACTCCTAACCCCCAGTACTGGGATACTTCCATACACTCTCTCATTCACACACCAATTCATACACTATGATCAATTTAGTTCATCCAATTCAACTACACCACATGTTTTTAGACTGTAGGAAAAACCGGAGCACCCAGAGGAAACCCACGCGAACACAGGAGGAAGATGCAAACTCCACACATAAATGCCTGAGTCATGGTGTTATCATTTTCTAATTATTCAATCACCTTTCTTGGGTATAGCTTGCAAGATTAAAGTTATCTTTTGAAGATTTATCTCAAGTTTTAATCATTTACACAGGTCTCAATCATTTGAACAAACCTCACTTTAATGATTAAGTTAATCTTTTTGTGTTCATTCAGATGTATTTTGATGAGCATTTAGGAAAAATAGTCTCTGGTGGTGGTGACACTGCCACTTCTGCTTCTAAGCATGCAGTGTGAATGATATCATCTGTAAAAATGTATTCTGATATATATATATATATATATATATATATATATATATATATATATATATATATATATATATATATATATATATATAGAGAGAGAGAGAGAGAGAGAGAGAGAGAGAGAGAGAGACAGAGAGAGAGAGAGAGAGAGAAGATTTATTCAACACATTTCTAAACACAATAGTTTTAATAACTCATTTCTAATAACTGATTTATTTTATCTTGGCCATAATGACAGTAAATAATAGTTTACTAGATTTTTTCAAGACACATCTTAAAGTTACATTTAAAGGCTTAACTATAATTACACTGTAAAAACATATCCTTAATTTTACGGTTTATTTCCGGCTGAAAAAAATGTAAAATAACAGCCGTTAAATTACAGAAATATACTGTAAAATAACAGACATAAAATTACAGAAGTTTCCTTAAATTTAAATTTCTGGTAAATTTCTGTAATTTATTATTCATTATTTTAATTTCTGTAAATTTCCCCAGCTGCCGGAAATAAACCATAAAATTACAGATTTTTTTTTTTTATAGGTTAACTAGGCTGGTTTGGATAATTAGACTAGTTATCGTATAACAATGGTTTGATCGGAAAACAAAATATAACTTAAAAGGGCTAATAGTTTTGACCTTAATATTTTTTTTTATTTAAACTGCTTTTATATATTTTTTATATACCAAAATAAAACAAACAAGACTTTGAAAATGTCCTTTCTCTGTTAAACATCATTTGGGAAATATTTTAAAATAATTCAAAGCGGGACTAATAATTTCGACTTAATATACTGCTCACGCTTTGCTTATGTTCAGTGTGAAATGTCCAACACAATAACATTATGTGTGGATGTTCCCTAAAGGCTCCAGTGTGCTTGGACAATCAAAGTGCAATCAAAGACTCAAGGGTTGTAACATCATTTAAATAGAATAAGGTTAATTAAAACTGATTTAATGATTGGTCCATTGGTCCATGTCACAGGTAGTTGTGGAAATCCTCTCTAGTTTATTTATCCTCTTATTTTTAGATCAAAGTGAAAACATTCAGGGTTGCTCAAAACAATATTTACTCCTGAAAATATCTATAAAATTAATTCTCATTTCCTCTTAAATTAATTGTATAAACAAAAAAATGCTGGGTTGTTTAAAAACAAGATTTGGATAAATATGGACAAACTGTTAAAAGGTGTCATTTAATCTTAATCGATTAAATTAATGTTGAATTTGTCAATATTCGGTTAAATTTTTGGTTTGAAAGGTCGAAAACCAAGCGCCATTGGTACTTGTATGTCTTGTAATCACATATTTCTTGCCTATTTTTTATATTTAGCCATTTCTATTTGGGAAAAAAACACTATGAACTCACTGTTAAACATGTCTTTTTTGTTTTTATTGAAATTATGCATCTTTGATTTAATAGAAATAATGAGTGATGGCTAAATGAAGATTTTTTTTAAGTGAACGTGTCATGATGTTTTTTCCACCCCAATCAGATTTCTGCTTCTGAAAAAGGGAATACAATTGTAATTTTCCCCCATATGGGCGTGGCCTGTGTTCAGCAATCTGTTTATCTCTCGACCAATCATCTAGCTTATGTGGGTTGGTACGGAGACAGGGAGGGTGGTGTAATGACAGACGCTGGTGCGTGTGAGTAAAGGGTAGCGGTGGCGATGGCAGTTGCAGTGTCATTAGCGCGCGCCCTCGAGGAGAGATTAGTCTGATTTATGGTGAGCGACGCTAATGGAACAGATATGGCTGCTCTCGCACCCTGCCATCCACGCTAATGAAAGTTTTGTGCAAATGTGAAAGAGAGCTCTGCAGAGCTGAGGCTCTCAACAGCACAACATCCCCTCTTTGTTTTAGTCTAATTCAAGTCTTTCTGTGAGCGATTTCTGGTTGAATATATCAGTCTGTCATTAATGCAATGACCTTTAAGTGTGTCCATTTCTTTTTGTTTTCTGTCTTACGTCACCTTTTAATAAGGATTTTTTTGGAGTTAATGGGTATACAAAAAAAACTCAAACGTTATAAAGCTTCACATCTCTGGGTTATTGAAGAGTTTTGCTACATAGTACAATATATAGTAAAAGATTAAAGTCAGATTAAACTATAACTCAAACTTGAACAATAGTGTTAACAAAAGTGAACCTTGGTCAAAACCATATTTGCTGACCCAACAATGCCATTTTATCCTAGCTTTTTATTGTGGCTCATGGGATTTGTAGCAAAGTGTTCAACATCACAAGTACAGGACTGTACCAGAGCACATCACACCTATCTTCCGGTCTTTTCACTGGCTCCCAGTTTCTTTCGGAATAGATTTTAAAGTATTATTACTTGTTTATGAATCACTAAATGGCCTAGGACCTCAATACAGATATGCTGACTGAATACAAACCCAACACTCAGATCTTTAGTATCATATAAACTAGAAATTTCAAGAGTCCAGTCAAAGCAGGGTGATTCTGCCTTCAGCCACTATGCCCCTCACTGCTGGAATCAGCTTTCAGAAATGATCAGATGTGCTCAAACATTAGGCACATTGAAATCAAGACTGAAAACACATCTGTTTAGCTGTGCCTTTACTGAATGATCACTGTGCTGTGTCCGACAGATCATACTATTGTGTTTTTCTTTTTCATTCTTTTATAACCTGTTTTAACTCATTTTAATCTGTTTTTAAACATTTTTATTGTTTGTTTTTTATGTTCTTAAACTTGTCTTTTTTTATTCTTGTTTATGTAAAGCACTTTGAATTGCCACTGTGTATGAAATGTGCTGAATAAATAAACTTGCCTTGCCTTACCAGGTATCGAGCAAGTTTACCATGGCTGTAATGTCAGAACATATTTGTTTAACAAACTGATTAACTACCAAACTGCTTGACAAACAGGTCTTAACATTATGCAAGAAATGCACAAAAAATGGCTTCTGTTTTTATTGTTTATATGAGAAGGAACATAATTGTTGGTGTTTTAATCCTAATAGTGTAGAAACTGTAATACATTCCTGTGATCCTGTGCTTTCATTATTTTTTTTCTAACATTACACTGCACTCTTATTTCAAATATATCAAATATCAGAATGTCTGTAATATGGGTCAGAATCCCAAGAGCTAATCTTCTTCAAAAACAATGTGACAGGCAATTTCATGTAAATTCATTGGATGTGAGTTATATAAAAACTTGAAACTTTTTTTTTTTTTTTTTTTTTTTTTTTACAGTTGTAGGCATTAAAGTCTCTTTTAACCTCACTCCCAAAAAATAAAATTCAGTGAGGACTAACCAGATTGTTGTATATTGAAAATATACAAATCTTATTGTGCAATTTCATTAAAACTCGCCAACAAGTGACCAAAATGTAATTAATTATGAACTGCTAAGAACTGTGTTGAGAATGCTAAAATGTTCTCACAATGGTAAGCTAGATCTTTTTTTTTTTTTTGTAAATTTGAGATATTTAACATTGAATCAAAGTGAAAATAATCCTCATTTTCTGATAAACTGGCAACAGATAGCAAAAAAATAAATAAATAAAAATAAATAAATAAATAATAATTTGCTGTGGCCGGAAGAGCAACTGTGGGCCTTTTCCCTTACACACAGTAATAAATTACTTGTGCCTTAGATTTTTTAATTCATTTATTTATTCTTTTTTACAATAGCCTGCTGGTTTTTCCATTGATGTCAAATTAATTTTTGTTATCTCATGATCTGTTAAAACAAACTCACATTTTTTCGGTGAGCATGCTGAAATGTATTTGCATTCTAGTTTATTTTTATAACAGGATTAAAAGTTAATCCTACTCAGTTTTACTGAAGTCTTTTATGCACATTTTCAACATGTATGCGCATCTTGGTGTTTCCATTAAAGGTGTTGTTCACTATAGGTTATAATATTTTAAACTTTTGTTTTTTGTATGATGTACAGTAGCTGTGTTAACATCTTTAATTGTAAGGTTAATGCTTTCACGGAGTTAGCTAGCAAAGCTTACAGCGAACAAAGTTTAGAATGTTTGTAAAATGCCATTCAAACATTGCTATTTTCATGGAGCTTGGTCTGTTTCTGTGTTTGGGCCCCTGTAAACTTGTTGTGTTTGCCTGGGTTCAGCTTCTTCTTCAGTTCTTAATTATCTGTGTCTGATTTAGGCTCAAACTGATAAGGTTGCACTGACATTATTTACACAACTGAGCACATAGTAAGAGGCATGACGTTTCCCAGTGATTTGGAGCTGATCTGCGAATCACAACCATTATGGCTCTTATTTAATGATCAAGGCACAAAGTCTAAAGCGCATGGCACAAAAGCATTAAGGGCATGTCCGAATCCACTTTTGCTATTTAAAAAAAACAAACAAAAAAACACTCTGCACTTTGTTGCATGGTCTATCAGGGTTGTGCAGGTTGTTGGATGTGTTTTGAGCATAATGTCCATTAAACCAATCAGCGACTCCCATTCCATTTGCGAGTCAGTTGCATCGCGCCATAGTCCATTTGCTATTTACATCGAGGTTTTTGTAAGTGGAAAACTGAGCACTTTACTATCGAGAAAACAGCTAAACAGACCATCTGCAGCGAGTTTAAAGAACGCGCCTCCTCCATTCAGCCTCTTTACTCTCTCTTTACGTTACATCACTTTTTTCTTTACTTTTCTTTACTTTCCGTGGATAAGAAAATGGTGAAGACATTTATTATCCTACATATTTAATTTAGTTTGTTAAGTGCAAAGATTTGTTTTAGAAATGTTCCTTTAATCAGTTCTAATTTCCAGCAAACAAATAAATGATCAATAATAATTAAGTGTGGTAAAACAGAGTTATATCCAAACATGCGTCCTATTCTTGTACCCCGTATATTGATCCAAATATCTCCAAAAACCAACAGGTGGACAAATCTAAACTTGTTTTTATTAAAAACAAATATAAATATGTATATATTCAATAATACTGCTAATAATAATGACATTATACAAAAGCAAATTGTCATGAATAAACCGAAAAAAGCCACCACACACGAAGATGGCATGGAGTTAGTGGTTTTTCTATTTATGTTTTAATTATACATTTTAATCCTTTAATTATTTTCTTTTCATATGTAAAGATATTTGTGTTTTGCTGTACATGTTGTGTGCATTAAGCAATGTGTAATTGTTTGGACCAGCATAAGCGCATAACTAATGCGCTCTGTGCTGGACTTTAGACAACTTTTAGTTGGTCAATGGCGCAGTCAATTTTAGTTTGTCAAAATAGCAACATGCCAACAATGCAGCTTAACACACCTCCTTTTCAGACCAGCACACCCATGAGTGCACAAAGTGCCACAAATGGATAAGCTATTTAAACAATGTGGTGCAACACGTGAATACTACTGTTGTGCTAGTCTGAAAATAGCAACAAATCCCACCAAACACGCCTTGTGCATTATATTGCCAGGTGTGTGATAGGGCCCATAATGTTAGCTGATCAGAGCCCATTGATAGAGGGCCTTTAGAGGAATCAGGAAATATGGCAGCTGAGTAGCAAAATAAAATGAAGGTTTAATGTTAAGCACACAATGTCTTGCACCCCATAAATACAACCAAACCTTTAAAAAAGGTTTGTGCAACCCCCTTTTTTATGTAATTATTCTAAAATGCACATAAAATTGGTGGATGGAAACTCTGGTTGTTTAAAGGATCAAATTTTAATATTTCCCGCTAACATTTGAGCACGTTTTTAAACAGTACTGATTGGTCATTGATTTTATGTGCTAAACAGATATGACTGTGATGGGCCAAGAAGGTCATTGATTTAGCCAGATGCACAGATACCCAGTCTGTTTGATATCCAAATCACAAATACACAGACACTCCAGTGTTTCAAAGCTGCGTCAATCAGCTGATCTGCCTGTGAGCTAACATATGAGCAGTACCAAAGTTTATTCTTTTGACATCTACATACCTGTAGATGCTATCTTCACATCCCCAAGACATTCAAAATGGTCAAAATATTGACTGATGATTGTCTATCGACGCTTGTCTGTTCAGCTACCACTTCATTTTTGCATGCAATCTGATCACTTTCTTTTTTACGTGTGATGGGATCAAAACACGTAACTCGTAGCGAAATTTCAGGACATGCGCTTGAACTTCCATTACTGTAATACAGCTAAAATACAGTAAAAACCTGTCAATGTTGTCTCTTAATTGACAAGACATCTCAACAATGGGGCAAAAGTAAATATGAGAATGTGAACTCTTTTTGCTAGTAATCAAAGCATGGCATGAACAACACACCTGTAAATTAGGTCAGCTGACCTCTTTAGACAATGATATTGGCTATTATAAACGCTAAAAGTAGTGCATGGCTATTTGTAGTTTAAATGTTGTTGTTTTGTTTTTACACTAGATGCATCAGGTTGTTTTAAGGTTATAGATAAAGTCGGTTGCAATGCTAAATGTTGATGAAAAAGGGTGTCACACATTTAGAGAAAGCGATCGTTTCCAGCTGGACAAGACGTGTTAAACGAAAAGTCTGCTGGAACTTCAGGAGCATTTGGTTGGCTGGTGTGTACGAGTGTGTGTTTGTTATGGAAAAGGGTGGACAAGAACAGCCGTGTTTAGTCAATTTGAGAGTCCTTTGGGTCTTAAGTCCTCGTAGACGGGATTATTTTCTCATTCTGTTTTTCCTCATCTGTCTTTTGCACTGTGCGTGTGTGTGATGTGATTTGGGGATGTGTGGGGGAGTCGGACGTCAACAAGGCTGATGGGAAAGAGATGGATTGTCATCGTAGTGTCAGTCGTGGTCACATGATGAGTATGTGTATGTGCGCTCGTGATTGATTAATCTGTATCCTACACAGAAAAAAAAATACACAGACCAAAGCAAGTCTCCATCGCTCCAGGCTTCCTCCTGATTAAAGTTCAGCGCTCCATCCATCTCCCTTTCCTCCGCTCTCTCTAGGATGGATGAAGCTCGCAGAAATGCAATATTGTTTGCGGCGAAAAGCGATTTGCATCTTAGCCGTCACCCTCTCTGCACAATACAATACAGATAGAGACACGCAGAAATGCAGTTAGAGGCAATAAACCGTTGGCCCATCTCTCTGCTTTATCTCTCACATACTTCCTCCATTATTTTTAATTTACTTCTCACCCATTCGCTTGCGGTCTTCTGCTCGCTTCTTTTATTCTTTTGTTCTCTCGTTTTCTCTCTCTATCCAGATGCTTTGTTCCAAATCCTACTGAGCCGCCAAAACAGCCTTGTAGGTTATTTTATATGATTTTATTTTCACGCACTCATTGCTTAATCCATTTAAACTTTTTTTTTTCTCTTTGTAATTATTTTATCGCAGCCCCGTGAGCAAAATGCAGCCTGCAGGTTAATGATAATGTAACTATCATTCGACCCCAAACAGCAGCACCTTAGTGAATATAAGAAATCGAATAATTAATATTAATGAATATTACACCTACTGAAAATCAGATGATTCACTACATTAATAAACCTGACATAACTTAAAAGAGACTTGCAGGTAACAGTGCAATACTTATTTTTTATTCCAAACACATCAGCATTACAGCGTCATCATGGTCCAGTGGTCAGCATGTTGCGTTACAATGCCACCGACCCGAGTTTAAACCTCATGAAAGTAATTTCTTTCTTTTTTTTTATTTTTTTATAAGACATATAATACTGTTTGGGTTACTTATGTAGGTGTACTTATTTTACTTTTATTTTTTGTGTGACTACCGTTACAAAGGACTAGATATCTATAAAGAATTTTGCATAGAATATATATTCAGATATTGCAGGAAAGGACATTGTGATGTTTTAAAGAATAGTGTTGAAGATTTAGCTACCCTTTAATCTTCTCATATTTATGAAAAACATTTGAAGTCCTAAAGCAGCTGTTTCCTTGAAAAAGACGTGATAGTGTCATTAGAAACTGAATTTTAAATGACGTTATTTTAATATAGTCAGTCGTGAATTGAGGTGGGCTGGTCTAAGGCTTGAAACTCCATTGCTGAAAAGGAGTCCCACTCTGGGCCTGTTGACAGCCATGTATTAACATGTCTCGTAATGTATATAATCACATTATATTGGTCAAAACGACAGGACGTGCGCAAAGCAACCGGGATTGAAAAGGATCCGTTCAGCTCCCTGTGATCATTAATCATCATCAAATGTGATCAAGAATGAGTTTTACAAGTTTAAAATGTTTTTAAAACGGTGCATGATTGTAATGAATTACAGGGATTTTACCATCTTTACTTTGTGAAGTTTCACAAACTAATTTCCAGAGGAGCACGTGATAGGATTGAGCACAGCTGGCCACTCATTTGTAATCAGTAATAATCCAATCCGAGTGATCCTAGCTTACTATAAAAGGATCACTATCTACCTTTTTTCCCTATCTTCATTTCGGAAGAATCCCCCCTTCCACCCCTTCTCCTTATTTTTCTGTGCCCTCTCTAAAAGGGGGAACTATCGAGACCTACCTGATCTCGGATCCTCTGATATGCTTATTGACCGGGCGGGAGCCCTGGTCTCAAATATCTCCGAGCTCAGGGTTCTCTCCCGGGACAGCATGCCAAACCTGCTATAATGCTTAGCATATCTAAGTGGGAACTTTTGAAATCACTACAGCCGCATGTCGGTACAGTTATAAAAGAAGATGCTTCAATCTTATTTTGTGGGCGTTAAATCAAGTTTGTTTTGTACATTTACACAATGTATATCCATACAGCAGTGGATGTTAATGTGTATCCTTTCACTTTTGCGTGCAAAAACAATGCAAAGCTAAACGCGTGCTGTCTGTGTGTGTTACCGCTGTGTGTGTTTGTGTGTTCATTGGAATAGTTCTTACTGTAGTTTCTCACAAACGTTGCATGAGATCTGCTTCCTTTATGTCTGTCACTGTGCTGTTTATCTGACGCAGCTGAGGCAGAGATTGAGGCACACTCTGACCGGCACGTGGAAACGGTGGGTGGGGAGAACCAGAGTTAAAGCCACAGGCAACAAAACAGCTACAATGTGTTCAAAGCTGAAAATTCTAACATTCTGAAAGGTATAATAAATAATCTGATAGGTGTTTTGAGCTGAAACTTTACAGACACAATCTGGAGATGCAAAAGACTTAAATCTTGAAAAGGTGGTAAAATAGGTGCTCTTTAAGTAAATAACTATTTGATATATCAAAATTGCCCAATCTGCTCATGGACCCTGGTTCAGGCGTATGTGTACCCTCAAGCCTATTAAATGTATTGTTCAAAATTACACTCATATTGTATCTTATGCAAAAAGCTAACTAGCATTGCTTATAATCTATTCACCAAGCAATTCTAAATGGTGCACAACCTTGCTACAGGCCCTCCAAAAATAATACTGATTAAAAAATAAAGAGGAGCATAGAGAATTAGAAGGAAGCTATGAGAAGTGCACAGATTTGTAATAAAAAAAAGACTAAGAGAGATTTTAGCAGCACACAGTGTTCTATTCACTCATGCAGTAAGATTACCAGGGTAAAAAGCGTTTTACTTGAGGACACGTTGTTTGTCCTGACAGGCCTTATTAGGTAGTCCTGGATGATGTCATCACGCACTCTCATTTCATTAGCTGACATGAAGGCAAACCTCTCAACTGTATGATCTCATCACAAACGTGGACATATAGAAGCAAAATCACACGCAATACATCAGTTATTCAGGTCATGCGATCTCCCCCTCCCAACTGCATCATTCCTCATGTCTTACACGCACATACACTATATTTTATATACAGCTGAAATTAGGTCATTCTTCTCTCTCATCCTCTGTGTTTTACTCATTTTCAATGAATTATCTTGAGACGAGCTGTTAAACAGCCACACACACAACAAATCAGGAGTTCTGTGCTGCCTGAGGTTTCATGTTGAAACTCTCAACCAACTATATTGTGCTTGATGCATATTGTTAACACTTCTAAATAGTCCACATGATCACATATTCCTTTAAAGTCATTTTTAGGGATGCTTTACTTAAGGCTGCTTATGTTTACATTATTATCGATGCATTATGTTAAAACATTAGTAAACAAAAATAGTTTATCAGACTTTTAAAACTGGAACTTTTTAGTAACCTTTCTTTAGGCTTATTTTACAAGTATCCTAGAGGTCTCTTTTCATCATATTTTAAATTCATGCAGTGAATTTCTAGGTCTGGTGGAAGCAATTCGTGGTTTAGCTTAGCATAGTACATTTAATCTGAGTAGATCATTAGTATCTTGCTAAAAAAATGATGACAGAGTTTTGATAATTTTCCTATGTAAAGCTTCACTTTCCTGTAATTACATTGTGTACTAATTCTAAAGAAAAATTATTTGTTATTGTGGAGAGGTAAGCATGATCAAACACCCAATGAGGGGAGAGATCATGCTCAGAGCCCGGCGGCTAATCAGCAGGCCAATCAGAAATAATAAATAACACCTGTTTATTCTAGTGATTGAGCCGGAGAGACACCCCAGAAGAGAAGGAGCAGCCGGGGAGAGGAGAGAACACACACACACACACACACACTGCTACATGTGTGGTGGCATTTAAAAATTAATAAAGCCATTTGCTTACCTGAATCGCAGACCCTGTCTTCTTCTTCCCTCAACAACAACGAACAATATTACAGTTATTTTCTTGGCCAATATTGCTAGGAAAAGTACTCTCATTTAGTACTTTGCTGCTGTACCATGGCTTCGGTAGGCACAATGGTGTTACATGGTACCTGAAAATAGTCTTCAGCTAGGTAACTTCCAACATTACCAGCACACACTTCCTAAAACCAGCTGACCATGTTGGTTATATTGACAAAAGTTCGAAGGTTTTCAAATGTCAGCAGCTTTGAGGGGAGTTGAGATTTTAGAATTAAGCTTTTCTGTCATAATATTTTATAAATTCATTATTCTTCAAATACATCTTTATTTATATTTTAGCCTATAATTGCATGCAAGTTGATAGACTGCCTGTGAAGGTGCACACCTCTCTTTGTCCGGCAAGTGGGAGAACGTTTTTGCACAACAGCAATTGAAAGGGTAAATGCCAGAAAAATTGGATTTGAAGCAGGATATTTTAAACATGTATATTTACACACACACACACACACATATTTTTCAAGACACTTCTATTCAGCTTAAA